>NW_006921948.1:295892-301800 GCF_000298275.1 Orycteropus afer afer
GGGCAATCTACTTCCATAGTGATACTGCCTCGGAAACCCAAGGAGGGGTGGCTATGAGTCAGGGCCGACTCGACGGCACATAACAACAACAAATAACAACATAGATTATTAGGATTGTTTCTGGACTTTCAGTTCTGTTCCATATATGTCTATTCTTATGTCAGTACCCCACTCTTGATTATTGTACCTTTGAGATAAGTTTTGAAATATGGAAATGTGAGTACTCTAACTGTTCTTTTTCAAGATTGTTTAGTCTGCTCTGAGTATTTTACTTTTCCATATGAATTTTAGCATTGGATTTTTCATTTTTTAAAAACTTGGCAGTTGGAATTTTTGTAAAGAGTCCACTGAATCTCTAGATCAGTTTGGAGAGTATTGCCATCTTAACAATATTATATCTTCCAATCCATGAACATGGAATATCTTCCCACTTATTTAGGTTTTAAATTTCTTTTAGCAATTGCCTGTAGTTTTCACTGTACAAGACTTTCATTTCTTTGGTTAAATTTATTTCTAAGTATTTCATGCTTTGATTGATTTTAAAATGAAATTTTTTCTTATTTTCATTATTTCATTTTTGGATTGTTCTTTGCTACTGAATTTTTGTATATTGATTTTGTATCCTACAACCTTGCTGAACTCATTTTCCAGCTCTCACAGTTGTGTGTGTGCACTCTTTAGGGTTTTCTATACAGGTAGTCCCTGACTTATGATGGAGTTCCATTCCTATGACTCTGTCATAAGTCAGTTCTGATGTAAGTGGAATAACCCCCTCTTTTTTGTTAGTATTATTATTGCCTTTTGTTATCAGTATTTTTATAAATCTGATCTTAATTTGTCTTTTTTTTTTATCTTAAGAGCTTGTTTTACATTCAACGTTATGTGTACATTTAGTTTCACTCCCCATTTACCATGTCCAACCTTACCCAGTCTCCTCCCCTCCCTAGCCTGTAACCCTCCCCCCTGTTCCCCTCATATTTATGCACTCCTGTTTGTCCTGCATTTCCTCAATTTGAATGTTGGTCCTCTGGTGCCCCATGGTCCATTGCTCTAAGAGATTACCATAGAGTATGTGGGTGCATCATTCTGGGTTGCATGGTCTACATGTACATCTTGTTAACTATTGGGCTGAGAGCCAGCCCCTGGGGGTGAGTTTTATTCCAGGCACAGAATGGATTCCAGGACCATAGTTTTGGGGGTCTCATCAGACTTCCTCTGACCAGTAATTCTGGTTATTATTGAGTTTTTGGATTTTGTTCCATGTTTTTCCTCCCACTCTATCCAGGGTCTCCAGATTTGATCCTTTCCTGAGTGGTTGGCATTGGTAGCTGGGCACCATCTAGTTCTTCTGGTCTCGAGGGCCATCGTGTCCTAGGGCTGATTGCTTCCAAATGCTTTTTTTTTTTTTTTTTGCATTCTTCGCTTCTGACACTAGGAGACTGTTAGCTGCATCTTAGGTGGCCACTTGAAAACTTTTAAGACCCCAGTTGCTACTCAACAATGTCAGATGTAAAACAAGGCTTTTTTGTATTTTGTAGTGCCTATTGAGTCTGGTGTCCCCCAGTACTATGGTCCTAAGCTGGTAGATCTATTGGATCTGTCTCCCATAGTGTCTGGGTGTCTGTGATGGATTACTCTGTGTCTGTCTTTTACTGCTTCTGTAATGATTGCAGGTATTTTGTATCACTGGTGTCTGTGCAAGATTAGCCTCAGCTGAATCTATTCTTGGTCTAGAGTGTACTCTTTTTCACTGACCCCCATCTGATCCTCTCAGATGTTTATGTGTTTATCTGTAGCCTGGTGTTTGGTGTTAATGGTAATGCAGTATTTTGGACACTGTAGTTAGTATTAGCATCTGTTGTCTCTTAATTTGTCTTTAAGGGTTGGAGACATTACATATAAACCTCTGTTAGTGAGCACCCAAGAATGGTAATGTTAGCTGCAACACTGTATGTTGTACATATTACTAACAGTAAGATGTACCAAAAAAACAGATGCTCATAAGTGCAGTTCTTTGTAACTTGAATACATTGTAAGTCGAGGAGTACCTACCTGTATATAAGATAATGTCATCTGCATGTAGAGATAGATTTACTTCATTCTTTCCAATTTGGTGAGGGTGGACATACTTGTCTAGTTCCTGATCTTAAGTGGACAGACAGCTTTCTGCCTTTCACTTAATATAATGTTAGTTAAAGGTTTTCCACAGACACTCTGTCAAGTTGAGAAAATCCCTTTCAGTTTCTAGGGGTCTTTATTTTTAATGTTTTTCATGAAAGAGTGATGGATTTTGTCAATTGCTATCTGTCTTTTATTTGATAGTCTTCTTTTGTTCTTTAGTCTATTGACAGGAAGTATTATGTAAATTGATTTTTAGATGTTAAATTAAGTTTGCATTCCTGATAAATCCCACTTGATCATGGTGTAAGGAGCTCTATTGGTGTAGTGGATAAGGCATTTGGCTGCTAACTAGAAGGTCAATGGTTCAAACTCACCAGCCACTCTGTGGAAGGATGATGGGGCAATCTACTTCTGTAAAGATTTACAGTTTCAGAAACCCAATGGGGAATCACTATGAGTCGGAATCGACTAGATGACAGTGAGTTTTTGGTTTGGTCATGGTATATAATTCTTTTTATATGTGCTGGATTTGGTTAGTTGGTATTTTGGGGGATAGTTGGTATTTCTGAGGATCTATATTGATAAGCAGTATTGGTCTGTAGTTAATGTCTTTGTCTAATTTTGGTACCAGTAATATTGGCCTCATAAACAAGTTTGAAAGTGTTCCCTCCTCTATGGTTTTTTGGAAGATTTTGTCAAGGATTTTCCTTAAATCTTGTTTAAATCTTCTGTAGAATTTACCAGTGAACCATCTGGGCTTGATTGTTTATGGAATTTTTAAAAAATTGCTAAATCAATCTCTTTACTTGTTATTGGTCTATTCAGACTTCTGTGTACTTTTTTCTAACCCTATAGGCAACCCCTTGAGGTAGGTGGCATGATGACTATTTTAAAGTGGAGAAAACGGGTTACATTTCTTGCCCAAATTTTCCAAGATAGTAAGTGGCAAAGGTGGGATTCTTATTATTCTGGCTCCAAAATCTATGTCAATTCCCACTGCATCACATTGTCTTTCACAGGCACTAATTAAGATTCCATACTCCTTCTGTCATGGGTGTTATCACAAAGTTAGAAGATGCTAAAGCCTTTAGTGAAATAGGAGTCTTTCAATCAAATACCTAATGGCAAATCAACCTCTAGCTAATAACTTTGTGCACATTGCTAAAATTGTGTGCAAAAGTATAATTCAGCCCACTTTTGGTTGTTTGGGAAGGAGCTCTGGTGGCGTAGTGGCTAAGGCATTTGACTGCTAACCAGAAGGCTGGAGGTTCAAACCCACCAGCCACTCCTCAGAAGGAAGGTTGGGCAATCTACTGCCGTAGTGATACTGTCTCAGAAACCCAAGGAGGGGTTGCTATGAGCCAGAAATGACTGGGTGGCAGTGAGTTTTGTTTTGTTTTTTGGTTATTTATCCACTATCTGGAAGTCAGGTTTTGATAATAATGCTTTTGATATTGCCTCTTATCTGCTGCTGTACTTTTCATCTCTTTTTTTTAATTGTAGTGAAACTATATGTAACAAAACATACACCATCACAACAATCTCCACAAGTACAATTCACTGACATTGACCACATTTTCCAAGTTGTGCACACATTCTCCCTATCCTTTTCCAAACCATTCCACCACCATTGACATAAACTCAATACCCCGTAAGTGAAAACAATGTTCCCTTCCCTCCCACCTCAGGTAACCACTAATTATTATCTCTCCAAAAGAAAGTTTCTATATATTTGCTTATTCCATGTAAGTGAGATCATACAGTATTTGGCCCTGTGTGACTGACTTATAAAGATGAAAATCAGAGGCTCACAGACACAGAATGACTTTTCAAGGTCATTAGGAGCTGATTTAGTATTTCTCAATTGAGCTTTTACTTCTAGAACATCCTGTCACTCAGCTATTTATAACTGATAATCATTCATCCATTGATTCTTTTCCCAAATATTTATTAAATAAATATTAAGTTGATAAAAATAGCTGGAAACATGGACTGTGCTCAAGAATAAATAGATTTCCTAGATCTTAAAGAACTATAAAGGAGTCTTAAGTAACATACCTTAAAAGATAATATAGTATATTAACTATATAAACCAAATTATCTATCTCTAATGACATTTAAGAATCTCTGAGGGATGATAGAGTTGTATTCTTTCTTTCTTGGAGAGGGCTGAGTGTCAGAGGCCTACCTAGCTGATTCAATTTAATTATCCTGGTCATCTCACAACTTAAGTTATTAAGTTCATTAATTTGTTCAAGGCACTCTGTTGGCGAGTTTGAACAATCCCTCATCTGAAGACTAGAAAAATTCCAGGTTCCCAATATAGTTTGTGGTTCACAATCCCAGACCCATGGCCATTGAGTTGATTCTGACTCATAGTTACCCCAAGTGAGTTTGCAAGGCTCTAAATCCTTACAAAAGTTGATTGCCTCATCTTCCTCCTGCAGAGCAGTGGGTGAGTTGGAACCACCAACCTTCTGGTTAGCAGCCAAATGCCATATGCACTGCACCACTGCTCCTTTTATAGTCCCAAGGAAGTTCAGTTTCAACCACATGGGAACAAAGTATAACTAGCAACATGAAGCTGATGCTTTTAAATCCCATATCCATTTCATGGACCATATATAAAAGCAGTATCTATAATGAAAATAGTTAATTTCAGGGTTTATTTAATTCTCTAAAATCCATGCATAAGAAATGAAAGTTTTTGAAGTATATTATCTTTCTTTTTATTCTCACATTTATGGCTTAAATGTTTTTGTATAACCCTATTTGAAATACAACTACAGGTGAAGTTGAAAGAAAAGTCAGACAGGGCATCCAGCTGAGCTACTGGAACATCAGTGGATAGCTTTCCAACCTCTGAGAGACTGTCTAGACCACTAACAGTACTGACTGGCACTCAGCACAGCACTCTAGATGGGGTGCAGGAAATCCAAGATCGGATAGAAAGGCTTTGGTCCTGATGCTTAGCCCCGCCTTTCTGAGAGATACACCTGTGACCTTGTGATCCTGTGGCTAAGTGAATCCATTTTTGTTAGTTGAGAAAGGAAAACATAAGCTTAAGTAATATACATACTATGACACTGGGCAGTGGAGCACATCATTGTAGGGAGTTGTGATGCCTGAAGAGAGCTGACCTTAACCACAGGTGAGGCAATTTATTGCTGCCTTATTTAGAAGGCCTTTGGACATTTCAAAATTTCCACTAAAGCTTTGAAAACTCTAGAGTGGAAATAATATATGAAAAAGAAGATAGAGCCCTTACCTATATCTTAACTGGATTCACTGAATACCACCAACTGAGGGAACAGTTTTAAAGTAAAATTATTCTATAATCTGGCTCTCATTACTGAGAGATAGGAAACAAGTGAAAAGAAATACAAAGACCCTGACCCTGAGAGACCTTTAGTGGACCTGTGTCAGGAGTCCCTTAAAGAATCCCTAACAGCCACGGACCCTTTTGCCAGAAAGATTCATGCTCCCCGGGCAACCCAAGTTCAAGCAATGAATTTTCCATACAACTTTACTGGTCATGGACCCTTGAGGTATGTGATATCAGCCCAAGGCCCCCAAATTAAGAACTCTTGGGCTAAATAATGAACATGTTAGAATGTTGTTGTTTTCACAAATTTTCAACCCAGCTGTGAGAACTTGATATTGATTTAAAAAAAAAAAAAGCTGTATTCCAGAACTAGATTCCACCAGACGAGTCTCTGTCTGCTTATCTGTAATCAGTGACACAAATCATCAGAGTGTATGCCTGTAGGAGAGTTTGTGATTGACT
>NW_006921948.1:301900-304687 GCF_000298275.1 Orycteropus afer afer
CTTGACTTTTACAATAACAGACTAATACAATATTTGTCCTTTTGTGATTGACTTATTTCACTCAGCACAATGTCCTCTAAGTTTATCCACATCAAGCAGTGTTTTGCAGATTCTACATTATTCTTTAGGGTTGCATAGTATTCCATTGTGTGTATGTACCATAGTTTGGTTATCCATTCTTCTGTTGATGGGCCCATAGGTTGTTTCCATCTTTTTGCTGTTGTGAATAATGCTGCAATGAACACAAGTACACATATATCTCTTTGTGTTACAGCTCTTATTTCTGTAGGGTTTATACCTAGTAGTGGGATTGCTGGATCAGATGGTATTTCTATTTCCAACTTAAGGAAGCACCATAATGTTTTCCACAATGGTTGTACCATTTTTACAGAACTGTCAGCAGTGTATGAGGGTTCCAGTCTCCATACCCTCACCAGCATTTGTTGTTTTCTCTTTTATTGAACTTTAATATTAATGCTGGATGAGATGACATCTCTTTGTTTTGATTTGCATTTCTCTAATGGCTAATGATCACAAGCATTTTTTCATGTGCTTGTTAGCCTGAATGTCCTCTATGGTGAAGTGTCTGTTCATGTCCTCTGCCCGATTTCAAATTTGATTGTCTTTTTATTGTTGAGTTGTTGAAATTTTCCATAAATTTTAGAAATTAGTCCCTTGTCTTATATGTGACTGCCAAAATTTTTGTCCAAGTCTATAGGTTCTGTTTTTACTCTTCTGGTGAAACTTTTTGATGCACATAAATGTTTAATTTTTAGGACATCCCAGTTTTTTAGTTTGTCTTCTGCTGTTTGTGCATTTTTAGTTATGTTTGATAGTGCATTTATGCTATGTATTAGGGCCCTTAAGTTTGCCCCTATTTTATTTTTCTTTGATGATCTTTATAGTTTTAAGTTTTACATACAGGTCTTTGATCCATCTTGAGTTAGTTTTTGTATATGGTGTGAGATATGGATCCCATTTCATTTTTTCTGCAAATGGAGATCCCATTTTGCCAGCACCATTTGTTAAAGAGACCATCTCTTCCACATGTAATGGGTTTTGGTCCTTTGTCGAAGATCAGCTGTCCATAGGTGGAGGGACTTCTTTGTTCCCAATTCTATTCCACTGGTCTGCTTGTCTGCCATTGTACCGGTTCTAGGCTGTTTTGACTATGGTGGCTATATAGTAGGTTTTCAGATCGGGGAGTGTGAGATTTCCTACTTTGTTCTTCTTTAGTAGCACTTTGCTATCCAAGCTCTGTTTCTTTTCCATATAAAGTTGGTGATTAGTTTTTCCATCTCTTTAAAGAATGATGATGGAATCTGGATCAAGGCTGCATTATATCTGTATATTGCTTTGGGTAGTATTGTCATTTTTACAGTGTTAAGTCTTCCTATCCATGAGCACAGTATATTTTTCCATTTTATGTATTTCTCTTTTGGTTTCTTGTAGTAGGGTTTTGTAGTTTTCTTTGTATAGGTCTTTTGTATCTCTGGTTAGATCAGTTCTCAAGTATTTCCTCTTTTGGGTGGCTATTGTAAAAGGTATTATTTTCCAAGACAAGTCTGTCTTGGAAAAAGTACAGCCAGAATGGTCCTTAGAAGCGAGAATGGCAGGGCTTCATCTCACGTACTTTGGTTATATTGACAGAAGGGACTCTGGAGAAAGATATCATGCTTGGCAAAGTAGAAGGTCAAATAAGAAGGGGAAGACCCTCAATGAGATAGACTGACACAATGGCTGCAAAAATGGGCTCAAACTTAGCAAAAATTGTGAGGATCGTGCAGGACTGGGCAGTATTTCATTCTGTTTTATTTTACATAGGGTTGCTATGACTTGGAGCTAACTCAACAACAGCACCTAACAACAACAACAATATTGTTTTCCTGATTTCCTTTTTAGAATTCTCTTTGTTAGTGTAGAGGAATCTGACTGATTTCTGTATGTTGATCTTTTTTACCTTGCCTCTTTGCTGAAGTCCTCTACTAGTTCCAGTAGTTTTCTTGTTATGTCTCTAGCATATCATCTGCACATAGAGATAATTTTACTTCTTCTTTGCCATGTGGATGCCTTTGCTTCTCTTTCTTGTCTTATTGCTCTGGGTAGCACTTCCAGTACAATGTTGAATAGAAGTGGTGATAGCGGGCATCCTTGTCTAGTTCCTGTTCTCAAGAGGAATGGTTTCATTCTCTCTCCATTGAGAATAATGTTGGCCCTCGGTTTTCTGTATATGCCCTTAATTATGTTGAGGATTTTCCTTTGTATTCCTATTTTACTGAGCGTTTTTGTCAAGAATGTATGTTGGATTTTGTCAAATGCATTTTTCAGCATCAGCTGAAATAATCATATGGTTCTTTTACTTTTTTGTTTTATTTACGTGGTGGGTTATGTTGATTGGTTTTCTGATGTTGTACCATCCTTGCATACCTGATATGAATCCCACTTGGTCATAATGTATTTATTTATTTATTTTTGATATGTTGTTGGATCCCATTGGCTAGTATTTTGTTGAGAATTTATGCGTCAATGTTCATGAGGGATATTGATCTGCAGTTTTCTTTTTTATTGACATCTCTGCCTGGTTTTGTTATCAACGTTATGCTTGCTTTATAGAATGAGTTTGGTAGTCTTCCATCTTTTCTATGTTCTATGTTCTGGAATAGTTTGAGTATTATTGGTGCTGGCTCTTCTCTGGATGTTTGGGAAAATTCTCCAATAAAGCTTCCTGGGCCAGGACTTTCCTTTTGTTGGGAGTTTTTCTTTCTTTTCTTTCTTTTTTTTTTTTTT
>NW_006921948.1:305372-307455 GCF_000298275.1 Orycteropus afer afer
CAAGGAGTCAGGTCCTCTTTAATTCCCACTCTTGGTAGGTTACCATTCCACCACAAGTTTCTTAGCAAGAAAGTAGCCTAAACATTGTTGGGTTTGTACCCCCCAAACATTATTTCAGTCCTCTGAAGTGCTGCCAGTAACTTTCAGTAGTGTGCTTTCTTGGCCCTTCGAAAGCCTTTAGTTGTTTACAGAACAGAAGAGATGCAGCAGCTACCACTACGTAGACCTAGAGTGACCTAGAGGCAATTTCTTTGCCTTTTTTGGAGGATGACACTGGCACTCAAACCACACATCACAGCTCTCACCATCTGAGTATCCCCAACTGCCCCAAGCACCCATACACAGATACAGAAACATCAATCCCTTTTCCTCCTTGCCTGTGCACTAAAGTGATATTGAGGAAATTTTTTCTTCCATACCAGTCCTCAACTAGTCTTTATCCCCACTGTTTGGCTCACTGAACCACAGGTCTGGCTCTCAATCCTACAAGACCCCCTCCTGAGGGGGGAAAGGTGAAGTTTTTGTTTGTGGGGCATTGAGAAATGAGAGAAAAAAAAATAAGACCCCACCTCCCTGCCTTCTCACACACCTGCCTCTTCCCTTCTTTCCATTTCCTTCCGTCATCTCCTAGAAGGATGGGGGTTTTACAACTTGCTGATTTGCTTTTAAACATCACCATCTGTGTACCCTGTTGGTATAACATTTGATCCCTATGCCCTTGACCATTTGTCAGAAGTCAGGCCTCCTGAGACATAGCACATATTTCTGAGGTCTCTGCCCTTTCCTCTGAAGTTATTGGCTGCACAGGTCGTTACTTGAAGTGATGGAGTTCTCCAGGGTCTCTTATTGCCTGACTGGCTGATTTTGATTGATGTTCTTATTCAGCCCATGGTAATGGCTGAATGGTGTTGGCCCTCTTGCTCTCTTGGTTTTTTTTTTTTTTTTTTTTTTTTTTTAAGGGATAGTAGCTGCTTGAGATTTTTTTCTTGCACTCCCTTGAAAAGGGTTACTTTTAACTTTATGGTTGTCTTCTACACCTGGCAAGGTAACAGAGTGAGCCCAGAAGGACATTGGTTTGGGGGAAGAGGATGAGGACTGTATGGCATAGTCACCATGGGACAAATGTGCCAAAGAACCAAAGAATGCCCAGGGCTACTGAAGAGGAAGAAGCCCTAGTGGTGCAGTTGTTAAGCACTTGTCTGCTAACAGAAAAGTCATTGGTTCAAACCCATTAGGTGCTCTGCCGGAGAAAGATGAGGCAGTCTGCTTCCATATAGCTTTACAGCCTTGGAAACCTTATGGGGCAGTTCCTGTCTTATAGGGTTGTTGTGAGTCAAAATTGACTCAAGGACAGTAAGTTTGTGGGTTTGAAGAGGAAGGAATAAACATGGTTGTGACCCTAATTTGAACTTTTAGCCTCCAGGACCATGAGAAAATGCATTGTTCTTCAAAGCCACCACCTTGTGGTGTTTGTTCTAGCAGCACTAGGTAACAGAGACACGGTACTTAGCACTCTCACCACTAGTCCTCTGCCTTTGGCTTCCCTTCAGCCCTGAAGGCCATAAAACTGCAGGAGCCTTTTGTTTAGGATTCCTTTGGCAGGGAGCCCAATCCTGCCTCTATGTGATCACCCTGACCCTCTCCTGGGCACCATTTCTGGGGAAATACGGAACAGGGAAGCCAAGTGCCTTCTCTCTGATTTTCCCTTGCTTTTAGTATTTCAGTAAATTATAACGCCTTTACTGTTCTTTCATTTGGGTTCTTGTCTTAATCAGCTACTTTCACACCTGCAGGTCAGCTCAGCTCTCAGCTCAATTCAGTCCAGCCCCTGACATGAATGTCTCCAGTCCCTTTCAGTCTACTGCCTTCCAGCCTTACTGCTGTCTGCTTGATCCATACTGCTGGCTCTCAGCACGGCTGATAGAATATACAAAGGTCAGTTTTGCTATTCTGTATATATTTTTATGTATGTTTGAAAAGTTTTATAATAAAAATTGAAAAAGTAGTTCTTTAATCCACCTGGAATTGATTTTTTTTTTTTTTTTTTTTTTTAATAATGACATCTAAAACTTACCATTACAAC
>NW_006921948.1:307589-309323 GCF_000298275.1 Orycteropus afer afer
ATGAAATTACTTTAACAAACAGGAGTTTATTGTCTTATAGTTTTGTAAGCTAGAAGTTCGAGTTTAAAGTGCCGGGCTCTAGGGGCTGGGTGAAAGCCCCTCAACTTTGGGCTTTTGGGCTTCTGCCTCCTGCTCCCTGCCCACTGAAGGCCGGAGGTTTTTCTTCACTCAGGCAGCTGCTGTGGCTGACAAACCCAAAATTGACAGGTAAAAAGGCACAGTCCCAATATTACCAAACAACATGGCAGGCCACTAATTCAAGTCCAGAAAAGTCCCAAGATTGGCAGAGCATGGCAGACCGCTGTACGACGACTTGGCTACATGCAGGGATAAAAGAATGCCAAAAAGCTAGAGACCTTCCTCAAAGTTACTCCTTATATACTGGAAGCAGACCACATTCCTAAAGCAGCTACTCAGCTGTTCCAGTAGTTTTCACCATGAAGGTGATTACCAGTTTCACCATGGGGAAAACAACATCCAGCTACCCAGCCAATCAACCAGGCCCAGCCAAGTTGACGCATAACCTTAACTACCACATGTGTCTTTTTCAAGACCCTCTATTCAGGATCATTGGTCTCCTGGTCAAACCTGGCACCCAGACCACAAACTTAATTATTATAGCTTTTTAGTAATTCTTACTATCTAATAGAGTAACTCCTCTTCTGTTTTCTCAAGAGTGCCTTGGCTATTCATGGGCACTTGTATGTCAATTAATTTTTTTATTATTATTTTAAAAGTTTGTTTTACATTCAACATTACATGTACATTTAGTTTCACTCTCTATTTGCTATGCCCAACCCTAACCCAGTCTCCTTCCCTCTCTGTGCAGTAACCCTCCCCCTTTGCCCCTCATAGTTATGCACTCCTGTTTGTTCTGCATTTCCTCAGTGTGACTGCTGGTCTTCTGGTGCCCTGTGGTCTATTGCTCCATGGGGTGTATTTCCATAGAGTATGTGGGTGCATCACCCTGGGTTGAGTGGTCTGCATGTGTATCTTGTTAACTATTGGGCTGAGTAGCATAGTGCCTAAGGCACTTGACTGCTAACCAGAAGACTGGCAGTTCAAACCCATCAGCCACTCCTCAGGAAGAAGGTTGGGAAATCTACTTGCGTAGTGATACAGCCTCGGAAACCCAAGGAGGGATCACTATGAGTCAGATCTGACTCGATGGCAGTGAGCTTGGTGAGTTCCAACCTGAGGGGCTCATCTTCTGGCACTGTATTGGGCAGTGTTTTAGGGTTATTCAGAAAGTTTTCCAGAAATATATCAGACAGTGTTTCACTGCTATTCATAAGGTTTTCACTGAACAATTCTTTGAGAAGTGGATGCCCCTTTTTTTCTTCTGAGTCTGTCTTCATTTGGGAGCTCTGCTGAAACCTGTCCACCATGGATGACCCTGCTAGTATTTGAAATACCAGTGGCATAGCCTCCAGCCCCACAGCAACACGCAAACCACTACAGTATGAGAAACTGACAGATGAGTGGTGGATATGGAGATATATATAATATGAACACTAACTGCTATAGAGTCGATTCTGACTCCTAGAGACCCCCGTTGGGTTTCGAAGGCTGTAAATCTTTATGGAAGCAGACTGCCCCATCTTTCTTCCATGGAGTGGCTGGTGGGTTCAGACCACCAACCTTTTGTTTAACAGCCAGGTGCCTTAACCACTACACAACCAGAGCTCCTTAAAATCTAGTATAAAACAAACACATACAAAAAAAAAAAAAAAA
>NW_006921948.1:309423-310837 GCF_000298275.1 Orycteropus afer afer
AAAAAAAAAAAAAAAAACCACTGCCATTGAGTTATTTCCAATGCATAGTGACCCCAGTGGGTTTCTGAGTGGTAAATGTTTACAGAAGTAGATTGCCCCATCTTCCTTCTGTGGAGTAGCTGGTAGGTTTTAACCACCAACCTTTTGGTTAGCAGCCAAATGCCTTACCCTCTATGCCACCAGAGCTCCTTAAAATCTGTTATAAACTAACTTAAATGCAGCATTTTAGAAGCATTCCCATTAAAGCCAGGGACAAGACACAATTGTGTGCTATCACCTCTACTGTTCAAAACTGCACTGGAACATAAAGCCAGAGCTAGGGATGTCAAAATAAGTAAGAGGTATAAAACCAAAACCAAACTCACCACCATTGAGTCGGATCTGACTCATAGTGACCCCTCCTTGGGTTTCCCAGGTGGTATCACTACGGAAGTAGATTGCCCAACCTTCCTTCAGAGGAGTGGCTGGTGGGTTTGAAGCACCAGCCTTCTGGTTAGCAGTCAAATGCCTTAGGCACAATAAATAATATTTGTTGGCAAGATGATCATTTATGTATAAAATTCTAAGGTATAAGTATGTGGAATATTCAAATAAAAGACACTTTAGATGTATGCTAATGATGGTGGAATACTTTGGAAAAGGACAGCACAACATGAAAAATGTCACCAATGTCCCTGAGCATTGGGACACTCCCATGGGGATGGTGTTATGTTGGCGAATGTCTTGTGTATGTTTTCACCACAATAAAAGATTAGAGAGAGAGAGACTTTAGAAACATAGTGGATGGAAGGTCGCCATAGCAAATCAAGAGTCTTGCCACACAGAAGCTGTAACTAATCAGAACATGTAACATAAAGTACCCAATTCACAACAGCAACAAAATCCAAAAACTTAGCAAAGAAGAAGGCTCAAAAACATACAAGATCTTTATGGAGGAAGCAATAAAGTTTGACTGATAGATTCAGGTAAAAGTACAAAATAAATAATAGATTCAGGTAAAAGAAGTCCAAAAAAAGCAATATAATATATTCATTGATAGGGAACAGAATATTGTAGAGATGTCAATTTTTAAATTATAGATTTAGAGCTTTACCTGTAGCTGCCAAGATGACACTCAAGGCCTACCTGTAGTCTTCTCCCAAAATCAAGCCTGAAAAACAATAGAAGGGAGAATAATAATAATTATATGTGTGTGTATATGTGTATGTACATATATGTACATATATGTATATGTCAACAACAAGATATTAGAAACTCCTGGAGTAGAGTGGGTGTTGAATTAGCATAGTGTTTGGGCTGGGATGTGGAGTAAAGTGAGGGAATGTCTATGTTGTTGTTGTTGTTGTTGTTAAGTGCCGTCGAGTCGTTTCCGACTCATAGCGACCCCATGCACAGCAGAACGAAACACTGCCCG
>NW_006921948.1:315357-324347 GCF_000298275.1 Orycteropus afer afer
ATAATTCATATATATAATTTGAATAGAATATCATGAATGGACTAGAAATAGAATAGCAAGTGAGTCATGCATCTATACACACGCACACTACACGTGACTTGGAAGAGTAGTAAATTATATTTCAAACTATGAATGAGGGTTAGAAAAATCAAAATCTGTACAATGTTAGGTGACTTCAAAAGAGCAGGACCTCCTAAGATCCCAGTGCTCAGCTTCTGGGTAGACAATCTTCGAGAATCAAAGTTTTCCAAAGCCTCAGTTTGTCTGGGGAAGAGACCCCATGGGAAGGAGTTACTCTTCTCTGACAGCCCACCACCTGTCATGGGCTGCATGCTCCCCTGTCTAGCATCTATTCTGGGACCCCAAACCTTTCTCTTCAGGGATTGCAGTTGGGCAAATGCTCAAATCTGGCAGAGAGGGCATGTCTCCCAGAGAACATTAGATCAAGGTGGCTGAAGCTAAGGACCAAAGCTAAGGTGAGGACTGAGGGGTCCACACATCCCAGGAAGGAAGGTGCCCGACTGAACCCCACTCTACTCCTGATGTCAATACTCAGAGGCCCCAGACAGAGCTGTGAGGCTGAGAAGCCCCTCTCATTTCCAACTCAGGCGTCTGAATGTGGAGGCAGCCTTGGTCTGAGAGGGGATGAGTCAGGTGAGGAGAAGGGAGGCGTCAGAATCTGCCAAGAATCAGTATGAGGACCTTGAGGGAGGATTGAGTGAACCCCCTATTACAGGAGAAACTGGCCCCAGACTCATTCTGCCCCTTCCATGAATAGAGTTCAACAGATGGACTAGAAATAGACAGGAAGTATAAGAATGAGTCAGGCACAGTCTGAGAACAGCCATGGGAGATCACAGGTCATGGTCACTGGGTATAGTGTTTCTTAACTCCACCTGGGGCCAGAAAGAACAGAGAGCTTAGGCATCAGCATCAGGTCATGAGAAGGAATGACCCAGGCCCTACCAGGTGTCAAGAAAACAATCCTGTGGGATGGCTGAGGAAATGGGCATACCAAACAAGAAAGGCCCCACAGAACCCAGCTCCCCCTGCCCCCAGTCAGGCCTGGGAAGAACTGGGACATAACGGAGTCCCCAGACTTCTTCCAAGAGGGTTGCAGAGATTTGTAAGGGCCTGTGGTTTCAGTGGCCTGGAATCAGGTCTGGAGAAGGTAGTGGTCTGGGCCCTGCCAGGGCTCAAGGCAAGGACCCTGAAGGAAGAGTAAGGGAACTTCCCACCCTAGAAAGAGAATGGAAGGGCAGTTCAGAGAAATTCACACCTATTGTCAGCCCAGGAAGGCTCCAGGCAAGACTGTCAGACTGAAGCTCCAGCTAGCCTCTGGCTTCCACCTTTTTGTCTCTTGGAGACAAAGGTCTTGGCTTGGTGGTGTGCATCCACATAGCAGCAGAAAGGAGGAAGGTGGGTCTTGTCTAAAGATTACTTTGGAAAGTGAAGTCACTCACCTATAACCCCAGAGTTTAGGTTCACAGGTCCACCGGGCCTCTATCACCAGCCCTGGGAAGCCCAGGCAGTGTGCCCGGATGTGAAGTTTCCTGACTTGCGCCTTGGGCATCTCAGGGACAAGCGGCTTTGTCTGAGGGGGCTGGGAACAGGTCAGCAGGGAGAAGTGTGCAGTCTTTGCTGGGGATAAGGTAAGGACCCTGAGGTGGTCCACCAAAGGTACGGGCTCCCTCTACTCAGCGCCCCATTTCCCTCCTTCCAGTCTCTGTACTGCTCCCTCTTCCTCCCCCTTACATGCTACCTCCCCCGCTACCACCACCTCATGCAAGCCCTCCTCCCTCCATGCTTCCCTAGCCCCACCTTGCGCCTGTCGGCCCTGGGAAGACTCCGGCAGGGTCCCGCTGATGTGGAGTTTCCTGACTTGTGGCTTGGGCGTCTGACGGTACTGGAGTCGCGTCTGCAGGGAGATAGGTCCAGGCCCTGCCGGAGGTAAGGTGAGGACCCTCAGGCAGGGACAGAGAGGTTCTCCACCAAAGGTAGAGGTTCCCTCCACTCAGCCCCCTACTCCATTCCCCTTCCCCTGCCACCCCCCATGCCACGCCTCCCTTCTTGCTCCCCAGCCCCACCCTTCCCCAGCTATCATCCCTAGGAAACCCCAGGCAGGGTCCCCGTATGAGTAGTTTTCTGACTTGCACCTTGGGCGTCTGAAGGACAAGCGGCTTTGTCTGAGGTGGCCTGAGTCGGGTCAGCAGGGAGAGGGGTCCAGGCCCTGCCAGGGGCAAGGTGAAGCCCCTGAGGGAAGACACAGAGGTCCTCCACCCCAGGTAGAGGCCCCTTCCACTCAGCAACCTCCCTTTCCTCCTCCCGGTCTCTGCGCTGCTGCTCCTTCCCCCCCCCCATGCAGCCCCTCCGCCCTCCATACTCCTCTAGCCCCACCCCACCCCTGTCTTCAGTCCTGGGTAGCCCCAGACAGGGTCCCCGTATGTGGAGTTTCCTGACTTGCGCCTTGGGCATCTGACCCCCCATGCCGCCCCTCCGCCTCCATACTCCTCTAGCCCCACCCCACCCCTGTATTCAGTCCTGGGTAGCCCCAGCCAGGCAGGGTCCCCGTATGTGGAGTTTCCTGACTTGCGCCTTGGGCATCTGAGGGCAAACCGCTTTTGTTGGAGAGGACCAGAGTCGGTCAGCAGGGAGAGGGTCCAGGCCCTGCCAGGAGCAAGGTGAGGCCCCTAGGGAGCACAGAGAGGTCCTCCTCCCTGTTTCTGCACTGCTACTCCTTCCTCCTCCCTCCATGCTGGTCCTCCCCTTGCCACAGCGTTATGCCACCCCTCCTCCCTCCATGTTTCGCTAGCCCTACCTTGCCCATTAGCCGTGGGAACCCTCAGGCAGGGTCCCCGTCTGTGGGGTTTTCTGACTTGTGCTTGGGCGTCTGGGAGACTCGTGACTTTGAGGGGACCAGAGTCAGGTCAGCAGAGAGAGAGTCCAGGCCTTGCCAGGGGCGTGGTGAGAACCCTATTTTGAGCAGGTGGTGACAAATGATTACTGAAAATTTATGTCTTTCCACAGTGTCAGGTTTATGAATACTTAAGAAAATCAACAGACCAAGGGTGGCTGCCTCCACCCAGGAAGGCCTTCTGCAAGCAAGAGTAGATGAACAGAGTTAGTACTTAGAGCCCGTGTCAGGGACGAGCTTGTGGAGGGTCCCAATGTCTGCAGTGCTTGTGATGAGGCCTGTAGTGCCGCCTTCTTCAGCTTAGTCGTGGCAATGTGGTGTTTGCTCTATTGGACGCCACAGGAAGAGTTAGGAGTGTGCCATGCCGCTCGGGTGGTGGCTCTGGTATTGCTCTGAGCTCTGAGCTGCTATTCCAGCTATGAGCTGGTCCTTATAGACTCCATAACCAGTGTTTTCCCATCTTGTCTTTCCATACCACACTTGTGCTGTCTTTTCTGTTAGCTCGTACACATCCTTGGTTACATCTGTCACACCCTTGTCTTATCATCACACTTGTTTAAACATTTGTTCGCTACAATTCCTATTTCTGGTTTATGTTAACAAACTTACTACACGAGTTCAGTACAATTAACACACTTATTATAATGCTTGTTCACTACACACACCCAGAGGGGATCCCACAAAAAGCCAGCGCACTGAGACTCCTGGCAGAACTCTCAAGAGGCACTACCCTCACTTCCTTCTCTGGGGTCTCAAGGGGATGGGAGCCTTAGGCCAAGGGTCGCAGTCTCAGGTCAGCAACAGGGTGGAGGCTTTCAGGAGTAAATGTGAATACTTTCAGGGAGAGTGAAGATTAACTCTCCCCAAGAACACAAGGTCCCCATAGAATTGAGCTCTGCCTCTCCTGCCAGACCAAGGAGGCCCCAGAAGTAGGCCGCTGGTTTTTCTGACTTCCCCTGGGTAGGGGGAGGGGGGGAGTGACAAGGCAATTAGGACTTTTGTCTGAAGGGGCTAGACTCCAGTCAGGTAAGAGGGGAGACCCAGGTCCAGCCAAGAGGCAAGGGAAGGGGGGATTGAGGGAGGATAGATGCCCCACCCCCATGGTTGCCACTCCCCCTCCCTCTTTTCTGCTTTCCCAGCCCCTCCATTCATCCCTACTCCTGCTTCAGACCTGGGAAGCCCCAGGAAAAGTCTCCAGGTATGGTGTTTCCTGACAAGAGCATTGGGCATTTGAAGGAGATACAGCTTAGTCTGAGGGGGCCTGAGTTGGGTTAACAGAGGGAGTAGTCTAGGTCTTGCCAGGGAGCAAGGTGAGGACCCTGAGTGAGGACCGAGGTGACCTACCACAAAGACAAAAAACTCAAACTCAACTGCCATCAAGTTGTTTTCAGACTCATAGAGACCCCCGTTGGGTTTGCAAGGTTGTAAACAGTTATGGAAGTAGATTGCCTCATCTTCCTTCCACAGAATGGCTGGTAGGTTTGAACTGCTGATCTCCCAGGTAGCAGTCAAGTGCCTTATCCACTATACCACCAGAGCTCCTTACCACAAAGAAAGGCATCCATAAAAGCTTGTGCTGCTGTCAGTGCTTGGTGGCACCCTCACAATATATTGAAGAGGTGGTGGCTTTGGGCTGAGGAACACATACTAGTCAATAGAAACAAGTGGGTACCAACCCTTTCAGGAGTAAATATGATGCCTTGAGAAAGATCGAAGGCATCTCCTCCAATCTCAGGTAGGTGGACAGTTCCCATTCTGCCTTGTCCTGGTTGTCAGCCCTGTTGTTGTTGTTGTTATGTGCCGTCGAGTCAAACCCGACTCATAGCGACCCCTCCTTGGGTTTCCGAGGCAGTATCACTACGGAAGTAGGATTGCCCAACCTTCCTTCCGAGGAGTGGCTGGTGGGTTTGAACCGCCAGCTGTCTGGTTAGCAGGCAAGTGTCTTAGCCACTATGCTACCAGAGCTCCCTAGGAGACACCAAATAAGGATGGCTGAATGTAGCACCACTTCATTTTTTATTCATGGTCTCAGGGTAGTGAAGACATTGGTCTGAGGATGCTACCTCAGATCAGCAAGGGTAAGAATCCCAGGCTCTACCAGCATGAAGATAAGAACCCTTGGTGAAGACTGAAGTCCCCTCTTACCTTAGAAAAGAAAGAACCCCACAGAGTTCAGGTGTCCCCTGTACTCAGCCATATGAAGGTACTTGTCATGGCGGCCAGTTGTAGCAAGATTTTAATTCCACCTTGGACAGGATAGGGCAAGTGTCTCAGGAAGTTGAAGGACTCAAGTTGAAGGACTCAAGGTGAGAATTGAAGGTACCCTTCCCACCATAGAAAAGAAAGGACCCAACAGAATCTAGGTATCTTTTGTTCTCAGCCCTGAGAGAACCTGGGCCGGGGTGGCTAGATGTGGTATATCTTCACTTCTGCCTTGGATAGAGTAGGGCTAGTGTACCAGGGAGGTTAGGTCTTGGTCTGAGGGAGTGAAGAGAAATCTGCAGGAGGATGTTGCAGACCTTGTAAGGAAAGAGGATGAATACCCTGAGGTAGAACTGAGAGTATTCCACACCACAAAACAGATGGGTACAGACATTGCTGTCTTATGTTCCATGAGCCCCTAGGACATGATGGCAGGATATAGTAAGTCCTTACTTCCTTCTTTGTTGTCTCATTGGGGTACAGTCTTGGTCTAAGGAGTGTAGCCTCAAATCAATAGAGAGCTGAGTACCAAGCCCTGCCAGCTATCATGGTGAGGACTGAGATAATTCCCTATTCCAGGAGAGTGGGACCCCCACAGGGTTCATCTAGCCCTTGCTGTCCCACCTGAGAGGCCATAGCAGGTGTGGACAGATGTGGTGCCCCCTTACCACCTCCTTGTTGGTATCAGGAATATGAGCTCTTGTTCTGATAATTTTGCCTCAGGTCAGCAGAAGCATGGGGCCCAGGCAATGTCAGGGGAAAGGTGAAGTCCCTGAATGAACACTGAGGGGACCACCCACACCTGAACAGTGGGATCCTCAGACAGTCTGGCTCTGAAGCTCCTGCAGCACGGGGAGCCACAGGCCTATAGTTGCAGTACCTCACAGCCTGAGGTACTCCCTCAATTCTCACAGGGGCCCAGGGAACCGGAGGTGAGGGCATTGGTTGCAAATTTCCTTAGGTTATCTGAGTAGAGGAGGCCTGGGCCCTGACAGGAGTCAAGGTGAGGATCCTTTATATTTACCAAAACCTGGCACCTGCCCCAGAACAGAGGGGATACCACAGCATCCAATCCCACCTGCCCTACTTTCAGCCCTGAAATCCTTGGGGTGCGTCAACAAGCTGCAACCTGAGGATCTTGTCCCACTTTTTCTTTCAGACTCTTCAGGGCCAAGTTGACCAGGAGGATAACACAGACAGGAGCCCTACAGGAAGACCCGTAAGTCATTCTTTATCAGAGCTGCCAAGGTTGAATTTCTTAGCTGAGGCCACTCACGCTCTCCCTCTCTTCACTAGGCCTGTGGATTCCCACCTCACACCATTCTGCTCTAACTTCTCCCTTCTGCCCCCAACCAAGAATCATTATGCCTCGTGCTCCAAAGCGTCGGCGCTACACACTTGAGCAAGACCTTCAGGCCCAAATTGAAGCACAGGCCCTAGTGAGTGCACAGGTTCCAGCAGCTGGGGAGGAGGATTCTCCTCTTCCTTCCCCCTTCAGCTCCTCCCTCTTCTCTGACTTTACCTGCACCCCCACTAATTCCCCATCCTCTTCCCCTAATATCTGCACCTTTGCTTCCTCTCCGTGCTCTTCATCTTCTTCCTTCCACTTTTCTTACCCCTGCACCTCCTCCTCATCCTCTCCTCTAAACCTGAGCACCTATGATGTAGAGGTAGAGGTGCCCGCTGCTATAACACTGAGCATCCCCTCGAGTCCTGTGAGATCCTTCTCCTCCACTTCACTGAGCGTCTTAGATGAAGACTCCAGCAGCCCAGAAGAGGGGGAAAGTCCAAGCACCTCACAGGCCTCAACAGGCACCGAGGCCTCACGCAGAGATCCCGTACAAGAGAAGGTGACCGATTTGATGCAGTTCCTGCTCCTCAAGTATCAACTGAGACAGCCCATCACCAAAGCTGAAATGCTGAATGTTATGATCAAGAGTTATGAGAACGAATTCCCTTTCATCTTTGAGAAAGCTTGTCAGTGCCTAGAGGTTTTCTTTGACATTAATGTGAAGGAAGTAGACCCCACCATTCATTCCTATGTCCTTGTCAACTCACTGGATCTCACCTATGATGAGGTAGTGATTAGTGGTCAAGGCATGCCCAAAAATGGTCTCCTGATAATTATCCTGGGTGTGATTTTCCTAGAGGGTAACTCCATCCCTGAGGAGGAGATATGGGAATTGCTGAATATTATGGGAATTTATGCTGGGAAGAAGCATGATATCTATGGGGAGCCCAGGCAGCTCATCACCAAAGATTGGGTACAGAAAAAGTACTTGGAGTACCGGCAGGTGCCTAGTAGTGATCCTGCCCGCTATGAATTCCTGTGGGGTCCAAGAGCCCATGCAGAAACTAGCAAGATGAAAGTCCTAGAATTTTTGGCCAGGCTCAATGGGACTGACGCCAGTTCCTTCTTAACCTGTTATGAGGAGGCTTTAAGAGATGAGGAGGAGAGAGTTCAAGCCAGAATTGCCCTCACAGGTAGTACTACTGATAGTGCCCAGTGCACAGTGATGGCCAGTAGCCTTTCCTGCCCCCAGTAAAGACTGGGGCACATTATTCATTCTGTTTGAAGAGGGAAGTCAGTGTTCTAGGTAGTGGAGGACCAGGGTGGAGCTAGGGGAACACAGTGTGTAACTATTCTTGTTTTCTTCTTCTGTGCGGATTGCATGGAGATGTATCTTTTGTTGTTATTTTTCAAATGCTGTTCCTTTTAATAGCACGTTTCAATAGTTCAGATTCTAAGTTTATGAATGACATTAGTAACCACATTGTTTAAGAGTAAAGAGTTATGCTATACTGTAAAACAAACTAAGAAAGTATCTTATTTTGTTGTGTTCTGTAACAAGATAATGTGGAAATGTAATAAAAATTTCTTTAGATATGTAAGCTTAGCAGTAAAGTGAAGAGGGGAAAATGGTTAATTTTGGATTTCCTTATTACTTTTAGACTATGATTCTGTAAAGATAAAGATACACTTGTATTTGCTTAGCTTATTTACAAATGTAAGAGAAGTTAAATCTTAATAAATGAAAGAACCTTCTCACTGGCTCATTTATTCCCCCAAAATAAATTCCCCCAAAATGAACTCAGCTCTTTGGAAGGCTCCGTTAGTGAGGGGATCTTAGGATAAGCAAGACGTAACCCCACAAATGGAATGTTAGAAACTGTAGTTCTGTCCATGGAAATTAATTTTAAATTATACTGTGGCGGCAGAGGCAAAAATGTCAAATGATGTGTTTATGCAGTGGCCAGCGTTTTTGTCCAGTCCCTGCACGTCTGTGCTGTTCCCCAATGTGTCCTCCTGTTCAACTCTGGAACATGGCCTGCTGACCATCTTTTCACTGCCTCCAACTCTGAAGGCTGTTCCGTATTCCCAGTGGAACAGTCTAGAATCACCTCCCCACCCCTGACATAGAGCGTTCCTACTCCCTGTACAAGGAGCCTTGGTGGCACAATGGTTGCAGCACTCAACTGTTAACCAAAAGGTCCATGCTTTGAGTCCACCAGCAGCTTTGCAGGACAAAAGACCTGGTGATCTCCCCCCATAAAGATCACAGCCTAGGAAACCCCTATAGGATAGAATGTCAGAATTGATTTGACAGTACACACAGTATCAAACTCCATGTATAAGTCCCCTGGTTGTCCCATTCCCCTGGAAGCCCTCTGAAAGCAACAGCTCCTTTGAGAATGACCATGTTGACTTAGCAATTCCACTCCTAGGATTAAACCCAAGAGTTGAAAGCAGAGACTCAAAAGAGATTACATACCAATTTTTACTGCAGTGTTGTTCACAATAGCCAAAAGGTGGAAACAACTTAAATGCCCATTAGTAGATGAATGAATAAATAAAATGTGGTATATATATATA
>NW_006921948.1:324612-325692 GCF_000298275.1 Orycteropus afer afer
CTAAAGCACTTGACTGCTGACCAGAAGGCTGGCGGTTCAAACCCACCAGCCACTCCTCGGAAGGAAGGTTGGGCAATCTACTTCCGTAGTGATACTGCCTAGGAAACCCAAGGAGGGATCGCTATGAGTCAGGTCCAACTTGATGGCACATAACAACAACAGCAACAACAACAACAGGGACAGGAAGAAGAAAGGGGGTGGTCAATGGTGTTAGAAAACACTGATTAAGGCAGAGCTGCACAAGCAATTATTTTAAGTGTTGTCAATAAGTTGTACATCTGTAAAAAGTGGCATGGTCAAAAGTGTGATAGACATATTTCCACACACACAAAGCTACTGAGGCTGCTTACATTCAACTAAACACCTCATGAGATTTTATTTCTTCCTTTGGAGTTTTACTGTTGTTAGGTGCCTTTGAGTTGGTTCTAACTCATAATGAGCTGTACAACAGAATGAAATACTGCCCAGTCCCGTGCCGTCATCACAGCCGTTGCTTTTCATGAGCCCACTGCTGCAGCCACTATCTCAGTCCATCGCTTTGAGGGTCTTCCTCTCACTGACCCTCTGCCAAACATGGTGTCTTTCTCCAAGGACAGGACCCTCCTGATAACATGTTCAAATTAAATGAGAGGGAGTCTCACCATCTGTGGTAGTTAAGGTTACGTGTCAACTTAGCTGGGCCTGGGTTTGAGTAGTTGGGCAGCTGGATGTAGTTATTCCCCATGATGAGACTGGTAATCAACTCCATGGTGGAATCTACTGTGAGCAGCTGAGTAACTGGCTTAGGGATGTGGTCTGTTTCCAGTATATAAGAAGAAGCTTTGAGAAAGTTCGTTTGATTTTTGGCACACCATTTGGCCGAGTCTTCATGTCGATGGCCTCCCATGTTGTTTGCTGATTTTAGGACTATTAATGGACTTGAATTAGTAGCGTGCTGTATTGTTTGATAATTTGCGACTGTGCCATTTTACTTGTTGACCTTGGGTTCATCAGCCTCAGCAGACAGCACCTGCCTGAGGTAAGAGACACCCACCAGCCACTCCTTGGAAGGAAGATTAGACAATCTATTTCCATAGAGAT
>NW_006921948.1:325906-327294 GCF_000298275.1 Orycteropus afer afer
GACTTCTAGCCTCCTAACCTGTAAGAGAATAAATCCCTGTTTGTTCAAGCCATCCATTTGTGGTATATTTCTGTTAGAGCAGCACTAGATGATCAAAACACCATCCTTGCTTCCAAGGATCATTCTGACTGTACTTCTAAGATATATTTGTTTGTTCTTTTAGCAGTCCACAGTACATTCACTATTCATCGCCCACACCAGAATTACAATGTGTCCTTTTTTCTTTGGTCTTCCTTACTCTTTCTTGTCCAGCTTTCACATGCATATTAGGCGAATGAAAATACCATGGCTTGAGTCAGGCGTGCCTTAGTCCTCAAAGTGACAGCTTTTGAACACTTTAAAAGGGTCTTTTGCAGCAGATCTGCCCAACGCAATACATTTTCGATTTCTTGACTTCCACTTCTATGGGCATTGACTGTGCATCCAAGTAAAATGAAATCTTTGTCAACTTCAATCTTTACTCCATTTATTGTGATGTTGCTTATTAGTCCAGTTGTGAGGATTTTAGTTTTCTTTATGTTGTGATATAATCCATACTAAAGGCTGTAGTTACTAGGTTTTTTTTTAATTGTGATTTAAATTGTGAAAATTTAGAGAGCTAATTGGTTTTCCATTCAACAATCCATACAGATTTTGTTTTGTAACATTGATTGCAATCCATACAACGTAACAGCACTCTTCCTGCTTCCTCCCTGTGTTCACCATTTCCAGTCATCCTTCTTTCCTCTCCCTTCCCACCCTCCAAGCTTTATCCACAGGTAGGTGCTGCCATTTTGATCTTGTTTGTTGAGTGTTTTAAGGAATTCCTTCCTTCCTAGTGTATTTGCTCATCTTGTAGACCTGTCTAGTGTTTGGGCAAAGTTGAGCCACATGGGTAAGTTTTGTTTCAGGCTTGCAGGGTGTCTAAGGGTCATAGTCTCAGGGGTTCCATCAGTTTCTATCAGACCACTAAGCCTGCTTTTTATTATGATTTTGAGTTTTGTTCCACGTTTTTCTCCCACTCAGTCCAGGACATCCTTTCAGAGCAGTGGTAGCTGGGCAGCATCTAGTTCCAGTCTCAGGCTAGTGGAGTCTGGGGTTCATGTAGTCCATTAGTCCTTTGGACTAATCATTTCCATGAATCTTTGATTTATTTCACTTTGCTTAAGTTGGGATAGACCAATAGTCTCACTGTAGATGGCTGCTCACAAGCTTTTTATTATTTATTTTTTTTAATTTGGATTTGGGTGAAGATTTACAGAGCAAATTCTTTTTCCATACAACAGTTCACATGTACTTTGTCTCATGTCATTAACCACAGTTTACCACAATGCAACAGCTCCCCTCCCACTTCCTCCTCATAGTTACCTCTTCCCAGTGTCCATCCCTCCATACACTCCTGCCCCCTG
>NW_006921948.1:328229-336018 GCF_000298275.1 Orycteropus afer afer
TGTATCTACCTGAGGTAAATGTTCAACTCATATGCCTGTCTTTTTTTGGCTGGAAACCACAGGTTTCCCTCAAAGTGTTTGGTTATCGCTAAGAAGGTTTCATAACCACCACCCCCCGCTGTATTTACTATATTCATGGATATATTTGCAGCACAGATACATACATTTGTAGAAATATTGTGTCAAACCTGTATATATTCGTGTGTGTAGACCCAATCACCTTCTCATACATGTTCAGCTTGAGTGTCCATCTATGTATCCACTCATAGATTACTGTTATTACTGTTATTGCAGGATTGTGTATGTAATATTTACCTCTGTTGCCTTTAACTCTTATACTCCTCCAAGTGCCTTCCTTTGCCTTGGTCATGCTGTGCTGATCTCCCCCTAATTGTATATGGTCTTTCTCATCACTCAAGTTAATATGTATCTACCCTCTAGTTAGTGATTTACCCTCCCTTCCCCATTCAACCCTGGTAACCTTAAAGAATGTTTCTTTCTGTGTGTAAACCTTTTCTTGACTTTGTATAATAGTTGTCTCATATAATATTTGTCCTTTTGTGATTGACTAATTTCACTCAGCATACTGTCCTCCAGGTTCATCCATGTTATGAGGTGCTTCACAAATTCTTCATTATTCTTTAACTTTGCATAGTATTCCATGGTTTGTATGTACCATATTTTGTTAATCTATTTTTCCATTGGTGGGCACTTAAGTTGTTTTTGTCTTTTTGCTATTGTAAATAGTGCTGTCATGAACCTGGGTGTGCATACCTATTTGTGTCATGGCTCTTACTGCTCCAGGATACATACCTAGTAATGGAATTGCTGGATCATGTGGTATTTCTACATTCATACCATTTTCCACAGTGGTTGTACCATTTGACCATTTTCCAGCACTGTGTGAGGGTTCTGGTCTCTCTGTACGATTACCTGTATTTATTTTCTATTTTTGCTAACCAGAAGGCTGGCAGTTCAAACCCCACCAACCACTCTTCTGCAGAGATACCACCTCAGAACCCAAGGAAGAGTTACTATGAGTCAAATTGACTCAATGACAGCAAGGTTTGTTTATCAATGTTTGGGTGAGATGATATCTCATTGTTCTTTTGATTTGTACCTCTCTAATGGCTGGGCAATCTACTTCCATAGTATACTGCCTTGGAAACCCAAGGAAGGGTTGCTGTGAGTCGGATCCGACTTGACAGCAGTGCGTTTGGTTTTTGCTTTGAGTAGCTAATAATTGTGAGCATTTTTCACATGGCTGTTAGCTGCCTGAATGTATTTCGTGAAGTGTCTATTGATGTCCTCTGCTCATTTTTAAAATTAGACTGCCTTTTTGTTGTTGAAGTGTTGAAGTTTTCTATAAAATTTAGATATTAGTCACTTGTCCAATATGTTGTTTTCAAGATTATTTTGACAGTCTATAGGTTTTCTTTTTACTCTTTTGGTGAGGTCTTTTGATGCACATAAATGTTTAATTTTTAGGAAGTCCCATTTGTCTAGTTTGTCTTCTGCTGTTTGTGTGGTTTTAGTTATGTTTTATACTGAATTTATGCCAGTAGTAGAGGTTATAAGTTTGCCCCTACTTTTTCTTTGATGATCTTTATAGTTTTACATTTAGGTCTTTGATCCATCTTGAGTTAGTTTTTGTACATGGCAAGAGATATGGATCCTGTTTCATTTCTGTGCAAATGGTTAATCAGTTTTGTGGGCACCATTTGTTAAAGAGACTATTTCTTCCCCATTTAATGGGTTTTGGCTCTTTGTCAAAGATTAGCTTTACATAGGTGGATGGATTTACTTCTGGGCTCTCAATTCTGTTCCATTGGTCTGTGGGTCTGCCATTGTACCAATACTAGGCTGTTTTGACTACTGTGAATATATAGTAGGTTTTTGAGAACAGGGAGTGTGAGACCTCCTACTTTGTTCCTCTTTAGTAGTGCTTTGCTTATCTGAGGTCTGTTTCCTTTCCATATAAAGTTGATGATTATTTTTTCCATCTGTTTAAAGAACGATGGTGGGATCTGGATCTGCATTGTATCTGTAGATTGCTTTGGGTAGTATTGTCATTTTCACAATGTTAAGTCTTCCTATCCATGAGTATGGTTTATTCTTCCATTTAAGTAGGTCTCTTTTGATTTCTGGTAGTAGTGTTGGGTCGTTTTCTTTGTATATGTCTTTTGTATCTCTGGATAGATTTATTCCTAAGTACTTCATTTTTGGGGTGATTATTGGTGGTATAGTGCCTAAGGCATTTGACTGCTGTCCAGAAGGCTGGCAATTCAATCCACCAGACATTCCTCAGAAGGAAGACTGGACAATCTACTTCTGGTAGAGATACTGCCTTGGAAACTCAAGGAGGGGTCACTATCAGTTGGAACCAACTCGACAGCATTGAGTTTGGTTGTTGTAGGTGGTACCATTTTCCTGATTTCCTTCTCAGAGTTCTCTTTGCTAGTGCAGTGGAATCTAACTGAGTTTTGTAATTGATTTTGTACCCTGATACTTTCCGGAATGCTTTTATTACTTCCAGCAAATTTCTTATTGAGTCTCTAGGATTTTCTGTGTATAGGACCATATGATCTGCAAATGGACATAGTTTTGCTTCTTCTTTGCCAATTTGAATCCCTTCCTTGCTCTGGCTAGGACTTTTGATATGATATTGAATAAAAGTGATGATAAAGGGCATCTTTTTGTTTCCCATTTAAAAAGCAACTATTTTCAGTCTTTCTTTATTGGGAATAATGTTGGCCATTGGTTTTGTGTATATGCCCTTAATTATCTTGAAGATTTTCCTTTCTATTCATAATTGCCGAATGTTTTTTTTTTTTTTATCAAGAGTGTTAGATTTTTGTCAGATGACTTTCATTCATCGATTTACATGATTATGTGGTTCTTTCTCTTTATTTATGTGGTGAGTTATGTTGATTGTCTTTCTAATGTTGAACCATCCTTGCATACCTGGTACAAATGCCGCTTGGTCATTATGTATTATATTTTAGATGTGTTGTTGGATTATATTGGCTAGGATTTTGTTGAGAATTTTTGTGTCTATGTTCATGACATATACTGGTGTATTATTTCCTTTTTTTAAATGGTCTCTTTGCCTGATTTAAGTATTAGGGTTATGCTTGCTTCATAGAATGTGTTTGGAAATATCCCATCCTTTCTCTGTTCTGGAATAGTTTGAGTAGAATTGGTGTGAGCTCTTCTCTGAATGTATGGTAGAATTAACCAATGAAACCATCTGGAGCAGAATATTTTATTTTGGGAGAATTTCGTGATCTGTTCATCTTCTTTTGTGACAAGCCTGTTCAAATTTTCTACCTCAGATTGTGTTAACTTGGGTAAGTAGTGTCTTTGTAGAAATTTGTCCAATTCTTTCAGGTTCTCAAATTAGTCAGGGTAAAGTTTTTTATAGTATTCTGTTACTGTCCTTTTCAGTTAATTCTGTTGTTTCATTTCTTATTTGTGTTGTTTGCATTTTCTCCTTCTTTTCCTTTCTTAAATTTGCAAGTGGTTTGTCAATTTCATTAATCCTTTCAAAGTACCAACTTTTAGTCTTGTTGATTCTTTCTATTGTTTTCTGTTTCATTTATGTTTGCTAGAATCATTATTATTTCCTGTCTTCTAGTGAATGTAGGCTTTAAATTTTTTTTTTTTTTTTTGCTCTTCTTTATTTAATTGTTGGAGATGTTGGGTTATGGTATTGATTTTGGTTCTTTCTTCTTTCTTGATGTGTGTATTTATTGTTATCAATTGTCCTCTGAGCACTGCTTTTGCTGTGTCCCAAAGATTTTGATGTGTTATGTTTTCATTCTTGCTTGATTCAAGGAACTTTAAACCTACCAGCCACTCCTTGGAAGGAAGATTGTGCAATCTACTTCTGTAGAGATACTGCCTTGGAAACCCAAGGAGCGGTCACTATGGGTTGAATTGACTCGATGCTAGTGAGTTTGGTTTTCTTTCTTTCTTTTTTTGGTTTATTAGCTAGTAGTTTTTAAGCAGGGTATTATTCAGTTTCCATATATTTGATTTTTTTTTGTTTTGATCTTCCTGTTGTTGATTTCTAATTTTATATATCATTGTGATCTAAGAATATTGTTTTTAGTGTTTTAATGTTTTTAAATTTATGGAGGCTTGCTTTGTGGCCCAATATATGGTCTATTCAGGAGAATATTCCACGTGCACTGAAAAGAATGTATATTGTGCTGTTGTTGAGTGGAATGTTGTATATACATCTATGAGGTTGTTTTGGTTCCCTAGTGTCACTCTTAATAGAAAATACCACAAATGGGTGGTTTTAAACAAACAGGGCTTTATTCTCTTACAGTTTAGGAGGCTAGAAGTCTGAGTTCAGAGTGCCAACTCTAGGGGCTAGGTGAAAGCCCTTCAGACTTGGGCTTAAGCTCTGCCTCTTGCTCCTGGACCACTGAAGCTGGAGGTGCTTCTTCACTCAGGCAACTGTTGGCTGCTGAGGCTAACAAGCCCAAGGTCAACAAGTAAAATGGCATAGTCCCAAGATTATCACACAACACAGCAGGCCACTGGTTCAAGTCTAGGAACAATGCTAACATTGGTAGACAGTATAGCATCATGCTGTTAAAGGAAGACTCAGCTCCATGCAGGGTCCAAGCCAAAAAGTTCAGAGACTTTTCTCAATACTTCTTCTTATATACTGGAAGCAGACCACATCCTCAAGGCAGCTATTCAGCTGCTCTAGTAGATTCCACCTTGGAGTTGATTATAATTCTTATCATGGGAAACAACTACATCCAGCTGCCCAGCCAAGTTGACACACAACTTAACTACCACAATTCCTTTGTCAACCTGGCATCTGTATACGTCTCCTTCACTGGGTGGCTCCAGTACACTAGTTCTGAGTGGTGACCTCACCCCCTTGGCCTGGCAGACCCCATTCCTCTGCCCCTTGGGTATGACAGCCATGCTGCCTCACTTTTGGGACAGTGGCTATGGCCCCATGTCACTGGCCCACATGAACAAGCAGCTCCATACTCTAGAACCAAGTTGGTGAAGGTCTGACTCTTTGAAACATAGGAGGCTGTGGTGGTTCCACCTCCAGAGACCATGGTCCTACCTTTTGAGGCTGAGGCAGTTCTGCTTCCCATTTCCTTGGTTTCTCAGCTTCTACCAGTTAATAACCAAAGGTAACCCACTCTGCCAGGAATCTTCCTGCCCAAAAGGCACTTAGTTTTCTTGCTCCCTGGGCTGGTAAGGTTGTCGCTCTCTCATGCCGGTCTCTCAGCTCTACTGCTGCCATTTCTCTTTGGGGTCTTTCTGCCAATGTCTCAGGTCAAGGACACACACCACTCTTGTTTCTACATATTAGGTATCTGTCAGAGCAGCATCCCTCTCTCTTAGTACCAAATTCTGTTTGGGCCCTCTTGTGCTGCTCTAACAGAAAAATGCCATAAGTGAGTGGCTTTAACAAACAAGATTTTATTCTCTTTCAATTTAGGAAGCTAGAAGTCTGAGTTTAAAGTGCCAGGTCTAAGGGCTGGGTGGAAGCCCCTCATCCTTGGGCTTCAGCTCTGCTTCTTGCTCCTGGACCACTGAAGCTGGAGGCTTCTCTTAACTCAGGCAGCTGCTGGGGCTGATAAACCCAAAGTCAACAGATGGAATGGCACAGTTTTAAAATTATCACACAATACATCAGGCCACTGGTTCAAGTCCAGGAACAATCCTAAGATTGGCAGAGAATATGGCAGGCAGGCACTAAATGACGACTCAGCTCCATGCAGGGTCCAAGCATGTCAAAAATCTCAGAGACCTTTCTCAACACTTCTCCTCATATACTGGAAGCAGACCACATCCCCAAGGCAGCTACTTAGCTGCTCCAGTAGATTCCACCATGTAGGTGATTACCAGTCTTATCATGGGTAATAACATCCAGCTGCCCAGCCAACTCAAAACCAGGCACAGCCAAGCTGACACACAATTTATCTACCACAGTAGTCAAGTTTGTTTGTTGTTTAGATCTTCTGTATCGTTGTTGAGTTTCTTTCTAGTTGTTCTGTCCTTCATCAAAAATGGTATATTGAAGTCTCTTACTATAGTAGGAGCTCTGGTATCATAGTGCCTAAGGCACTTGACTGCTAACCAGAAGGCCGGTGGTTCAAACCCAGCAGCCACTCCTCGGAATGAAGTTTGGACAATGTACTTCCGTAGCGATACTGCCTTGGAAACCCAAGGAGTGGTCGCTATGAGTCAGGTCTGACTTGACAGCACATAACAACAACAACTATTGTAGAATTGTCGATTTCTCTTTTCAATTCTGGTTAACTTTGATTTATGCATTTTGGGGCTCTTTCATTGGGTGCATAGATATTTATTATGCTTATGTTCTCTTATAGGATTGACCCTTTAATCATTATATAATGTCCTGCCTTATCACTTTTACAGCTGTTTGCCTTAACAGTCTATTTTATCAGAAATTAATATTGCTACTCCTGCTCTTTTTTTTTTGTTGTTGTTGTTGTTGTTGTTACCATTTGCTTGGTACATATTATTTTCCACCCTTTGATTTTTAGCTTATTTTTGTCTTTGTGTCTAAGGTGTATCTCTGTAGACAGTATATTGATGGGTCATATTTCATGTTTTACCATCCATTCTGCTACTTTTGAGTGGTGCATTTAATCTATTTATATTCAATGTTATTTTCAACAGATATGAATTTAGTACTTTTATTTTGTTCTTTTTTGTTTGTTTGTTTGTTTGTTTGCTTTTGTGTGTGGTGCTTATCATTTCTTTTCCCATATACTTTTCTGTGCTAAGTTCATTTTGTTTGCAGATTTTCTTATCAATTCTTTCATTGTGATTGTTTTAGTCTTTACTGAATCTTTATGATTTTCTTCTTCTTTTATTTTGTTGAGAAGGCTTATTAATTTTCGTTGAAGTTACCCGGTAATTTATTATTATCTTCCCAAGTTTGAAACAGCCCATTCTATCTTGACATCATCTTGAATTCCTTTCCATTTTGAAGTTCTTCCACTACATTATTTCTTACCTCCCTGCTTTGTAGTTGTCATCATTTACAAATTGACATCTCTCATTTCCTATTTTTAGTCTTGTAGGTTTATTTTATTTTTGATACTTCTATATCTGGATTGATTTTCAGATGTTGTTGTTGTGTCTTAATTTCAGGTTGTTGTCTGTTGTTGTGGATTCTCTGTCTGAAGGACTCCCTTTAACATTTCATGTAAGTTTGGTCCAATTTTTAAAAAATTCCCTTAATTTCTTTTTATATGAAAATGTCCTAATTCACCATCATCCTTGAGAGACAGTTTTGCTGAGCATGTAATTCTTGATTGGCATTTTTTTTTCTTTCACAGTTTTATATATATCATCCTTCTTGCCTGTGTAATTTATTCCAAGAAATCAAAGCTTAGTCTTATTAGTTCTCTTTTGCAGGTAACTTTTCCTTTTTTCTTGGCTACGTTCAGGATTCTTTTTTGTCTTTGGTTTTGGAAAGTTTGATTATATATGTCTTAGTAATTTTCTTTTGGAGTCAATCATATTTGGGTTTTGTTGATCTTCTTGAATGCATAAGCTGTTATCTTTTATGATATTAGGGAAGTTTTCTTACAACAAATTTCTGACAGTTTTCTCAGTGCTTTTGTTTTTTCTCTTCATGATCTGGAAGTCTGATCACATATAAGTTATTCCTCTTGATAGGATTTCTTCAGGTTTTTGTTCTTTTTTCCGATTAGTGCTAAGATTAGTACTAAGAAATTTGTTGTCAGTGTTGCTAATTCTGTGTTCCACT
>NW_006921948.1:337118-341539 GCF_000298275.1 Orycteropus afer afer
CCAAACATGGTTGTGGCAAGAAAGCCACACCTGCTCTGTGAGAGCACACATTGCTGACCACAGAGGCTATGGGGACAGTCACTACTGACTGTGGAGGTGGTGGGGGTGGGGCTTCTGCTTTTTTGTATCATAAAAAGCCAGGAAGGAAGCAGAAGAAAAAAGAAAAAATGGGTAAAGGGAAGTGGAAGAACTAAGAAGAAAGAAAAAGAGAGAAATAAAATGGCACAGCACTTGTGTAAGTTCTAGATGCCAAACATGGCTTCAGCAGGAATATGGTGCCTGCTTTGTGGCAGGGCACACCACTGACCTCAGTGGGGGTGTGCACTGCCAACTTCAGATGTGGTGGGGCAGGGTACCTGCTCTGCCATATCAAAAAAAGGGGGCAGAGTAGAGAATAAAAAGGAAAGGAAAAATAAAGAGAGGGAAAAGGAAGAACTAAGAAAAAATAATGAAAAAGGGGGAACAGAACATGAAATGGAGATGGTTCTTGACTGGCTGCTAGGTGGGTGGGAATGAGATGGCCATGCCACTGGTTACCAGGAGACTGTGTGAGGTAATAAGGAAGATCACACCTCTCTGTTTGCCTATCACTGATGTAGGTGCCAGTGCAGTTGTGGGGGAGTAAAGCTAGTTTTCTGCTTCCTGCCCCAATCTGAATGCTGCTTGCAATAATTCAAAATGGCCATGAGAGTTGAGAATTCACTGCACCATATGCCCCCTTGTTCATTATTTTTCTTAAGTCTTCTCCTGTAATTAGTATTTGACCTACTTCATTATCCTTTCCCTTGAAACTCAGAGTTCCAAGATTGTCATCAGAATCTGTTTCACTTGGTTACTCAAGTCTTTGTTGTAGAGGCCCTGGTTAGTGTATCTGCTTAATCCACAATCTTGAGTCAGCCTTCAAGGCTATTGTTTTTGACCTTCATCAATAAGTGCTTTCAATCCTCTTCACTTTAAGCAAACAAGGTTACATCATCTGCATATTGCAGGTTGTTAATGAGTCTTCCTCCAATCCTGATGCTGTATTCTTCATATACTGCAGCTTCTGGGATTATTTGCTTGGCATACAGATTGAATAAATGGGTGAAAGAATACAAGCCTAATGCACACGTTTACTAATTTTAAACCATGCAGCATCCCCTTGTTCTGTTCATATGACTGCCTTTTGGTCTATGCACAGGCTCTGTATGAGCACAACTAAGTGTTTTGGAACTCCCTTTCTTTACAATGTTATCCATAATTTGTTGTGACCCACACAGTCAAATACCTTTGTATAGTCAGTAAAACACAGGTATACATCTTTCTGGTAATCTCTGCTTTCAATCGAAATACATCTGACATCAGCAATGATATACCTTGTTCCACATCCTCTTCAGAATTTGATTTGAATTTCTGGAAATTCCCTCTTGATGTACAGCTGCAAGCATATTTGAATTATCTTCAGCATAATGTTACTTGCATGTGCTATTAATGCTATTATTTGATAATTTCTACATTCTGTCGGATGGCCTTTCTTTGGAATGGGCACAGATATGGATCTCTAACCAGTTGGTTGGCCAGGTAGCTGTCTGCCAAATTTCTTGGAATAGACAAGTGAGCATTTCCTGCTGCATCCATTTGTTGAAATATCTCAATTGGTGTTACTATTATGTTAGTTCCTAGTGCCTTATATTTCACCAGTGTCTTCAGTGCAGCTTGGATTTCTTCTTTCAGTAACATAAGATCTTTATCATATGTCACTTACCAGAGCCAGGGTATTTTGAATTGCCTCATATGCATGTGAAAGCTGGACAATGAATAAGGAAGACTGAAGAAGAATTGATGCTTTTGAGTTGTGGTGTTGGTGAAAAATACTGAAAGTACCATGGACTGCCAGAAGAATGAACACATTTTTGTTGGAAGGAAGTGCAGCTGGAATGCTCCTTGGAACTGAGAATGGCCAGACTTTGTCTCACTTACTTTGGTCATGTTATCAGAAGGGATCATTCCCTAGAGAAAGATATCATGCTTGGTAAAGTGGAGGGTCAGTGCAAAGGGGAAGACCCTCAATTAGATGAATTGACACAGTGGCTGCAACTATGGGCTCAGGTATAGCAAGGATTCCAAGGATGGCGTATGACCAGGCAGTGTTTCCTTCTGTTGTACGTAGGGTCACTATGAGTCAGAGCCCACTCAATGGCACCTAACAACATCAACAATGGCTAATGATCATAAGCATTTCTTCATGTGTTTGTTGGGTGCCTGAATATCTTCTTTGGTGGAGTTGTGTGTTCATATCTTCTGCTCATTTTTTGATTGGATTGTTTGTCTTTTTGATGTTGATGTGTTGGAATTTTCTATAAACCTCCCTTGTCAAATTTGTCATTGCTGAATATTTTTTTTTCAGTCTATAGGTTCTCTTTCTACCTCTAGGAGAAGTCTTTTGATGCACATAAGAATTTAATTTTTAGAAGGTCCCAATCATCTAGTTTATCTGCTTCTGTTTGTGCATTTTGGGTTATGCTTGATTGTCTATTTATGCCATAAATTAGGGCCCCTCAATTTGCCCCCTATTTTTTCTTTGAGGAACTTTATAGTTTTAGATTTTCCATTTAAGTCTTCGATCCATCTGGAGTTAGTTTTTGTGTATGGTGTGAGGTACAGATCATGTTTGATTTTTCTGCAGATGGATATCCAGTTTCACCAGCACCACTTGAGAAAGAGACTATCTCTTCCCCATTGAATGGATTCTGGCCCTTTGTCAAAGATCAGCTGACAATAGGTCGATGGATCTATTTCTGGGTTTTCAGTTCTGCTCCACTGGTCTATGTGTCTGTCATTTGTCCAATACCAGGTTGTTTTGACTACTATGGCTATATAGTAGGTTTTGAGATCCTGGAGTGTGAGACCTCCCACTTTGTTCTTCTTCTTCAGTAGTGGTTTTTATCGGAAATCTCTTTCCTCTGAATTGGTGTATGTTTTGCTATGTATATTATCAATAACAAAATTAAAATTTTAAAAAATCACTTTGAAATATAACATTTAAATCATCCTAACTAGACACCCTCAACCCACTCTGAAAGTGTTTTAAAAATGTGCTGGTGAAAAGAACGTGATTTGGCCCATCATCTACTGGTTCTTGGGATATAACCCATAAAAAAAACCCCAAAATTCACTGCCATCAAGTTGATTCTGACTCATAGCAACCTCCATTGGGTTTCTGAGGCTGTAAATCTTTATAGAAGTAGATTGCCCCATCTTCCTTCTGTGGAGTGGCTTGTGGTTTTGAACCACTGATCTGGTTAGCAGCCAAATGCCTTATTCACTATGCCACCAGAGCTCCTTTGCCCTTAATTAAAAAGAGGGATTTTTCAACCATTTTGATATTTGCAGTAGGATTTTAATGAGATGTTTTATTTGAAACTAGCCACTGAACACATACACAGATTTATGAACTTAGCTAGGTGATCAAAAATAAAAGCCCTCCTTATAAGTGGTAGATAAGGGAAAATCATAGAAGTTACTAACATCTATTGTTGTTAGTTGCCATTGAGTGGATCCCAACTCATGTCCATTGTATGTGTGCAGAGTAGAACTGCTCCATGGGGTTTATAATGTTGTGACATTTTGGTAGCCGATTGCCAGGCCTGTCTTCTTAGGCACCTCTATGTGGGTTCAAACTGCCAACCTTTCAGCTAGTAGTCAAGAGTTTAACAGTTTGCACCACCTAGGGACAAGCAAACATCTACAGAGTCTGAATTCCTCAAAACCCTGGAATTCTCCAAGTTAGTGAACATGTTCCTTGGTGGACATGCCAGCTCTGATTTTTTTTTTTTAATTAACATCCTTATTCTGCCTTCTGTCTGTGTCATATCTGCCACCACACAGGAAAATCCTAGTTTGCAGTGTGCCAAAAGTACCTTTACAAGTATTCATGAATGTTCAGCCATGTGCAGGGCAGCAAAGACTCACAAGATAAGATTCTGCCCGTGCATCAAAGGAAGGATAAAATTATCAGTGAGCTCTAGTGGTGTAGGGCCTAAGGCACTTGACTGCTCACCAGAAGTCTAGCGGTTCAAACCCACCAGCCCCTCCTCAGAAGGAAGGTTGGGCAATCTAGTTCTGTAGTGATACTGCCTTGGAAACCCAAGGAGTGGTCACTGTGCATCGGATCTGACCCCACAGCAGTGCATTTTTATTTATTTATTTTGGTTTGGAAGTTGGAGTTTTTTGCAAAGGAGTGTGGAGACAAGTGTTATCGATTGCAGAAGGGTGAACCCTCTTTGCTAACACTTACTGGATCCTTTGAAAGTTACCTGTTATGCTGCATTTTCGAAAGCATCTGTTACATATTGTTGTTGTTGTTGTTATGTGCCGTCGAGTCAGCCCTGACTCATAGCGACCCCTCCTTGGGTTTCCGAGGCAGTATCACTACGGAAGTA
>NW_006921948.1:342570-343534 GCF_000298275.1 Orycteropus afer afer
TGGGCAATCTACTTCCGTAGAGATACCGCCTTGGAAACCCAAGGAGGGGCCACTGTGAGTTGGATCCAACTCGATGGCAGTGAGTTTGGGTTTTTTTTGTGTTTTTGGTATGCCTACTTTGGTAAAGTGTCCATTGACATAAAGTTTTTGCCCATTTAAAAAAAAAAAACTGTGCCAAAATACATTAAAAAAATGACATTTTAACCATTTAAATTGCACAATTAAGTGATATACATTTGCCTATTCTGGATATTTTATATAAATGGGATCATACAATATTTGTCCTTTGTTTCCTGTTTATTTCGCTTAACATATTTTCAAGATTCATCCATGTGAAGTCCATTCATCAGGACTTAATTTTTCTTTGTAGCTGAATGATAATTCATTGACTATATATATATCACGTTTTTTGATTCATTCATCTGTTGATGGATATAAGTTTGCTTCTACCTTTTGACTGTTCCGGATAATGCTGCAATGGACATTGGTGGAGAGTATCTATTTAAGTCCCTGCTTTCAAGTCTTTTGCGTATATACCCAGGAATGGAATTGCTAGGATATATAGGAAGTCTACGTTTAACTTTTTGAGGACCCCCTAAACTTTTCCACAGTGCTATACAGTCTTACCTGTGATGAGCAAGGGTTGCAATTTCTCTACATCTCCACTAACACTTTAGATTTTCCATTTTTTTATGATAGCCATCCTTATGGGTGTGAAGTGGTATCTAATTGTAGTTTTGGCTTGCATTTCCTTAATAACTAATGCTGTTGAATATTTTTTCATGTGTTTATTATTAAAAAAAAATGCACTGCCATCAAGTCGGATCTGACTCACAGTGACTTCTTGGTTTCCAAGGTGGTATCACTATGGAAATAGATTGTCCAACCTTCCTTCTAAGGAGTGAGTGGTGGGTTTGAACCACCAGCCTTCTGGTTAGCAGTCAAATGCCTTAGGCACTGTGTC
>NW_006921948.1:345299-348389 GCF_000298275.1 Orycteropus afer afer
CAGGACTGTGCCTTTTTACTTGTCAACCTTGGGGCTTCTCAGCCTCAGCAGCCAGCAGCTGTCTGAGTGAAGAAATGCCTCTAGCTCCAGTGGGCCAGGAGCAGGAGGCAGAGCTGAACCCCAAGGTTGAGGGGCTTTCACCCAGCTCCTAGAGCCTGGCACTTTGAACTTGGATGTAAAGCCTCCAAATTGTAAGAATAGACTCCTGTTTGTTAAGGCCATCCCAAATATTCTTATATATTCATATATTCTTATACTATATCCCATGGTATATTCTTGTCAGAGCAGTACTAGGTAACCAGAACAAACTCCAAAACCAAAGTCACTGCCCTTGAGTCGGTCCTGACTCATAGCGACCCCTCCTCGGGTTTCCGAGGCAGTATCACTACGGAAGTATTTTGCCCAACATTCCTTACGAGGAGTGGCTGGTGGGTTTGAACCGCCAGCCTTCTGGTTAGCAGTCAAGTGCTTTAGGCACTATGCCACCAGAGCTCCCATGCCACCTATTAGACATTTATATATTTTCTGCGGACAAATGTTTATTCAAGTCCTTTGCCCATTTAAAAAAATGTGGTTGTTTGTGTTTTTCTTGTTGAGTTGAAGGAGCTTGCTATATATTTTATCAGCTATATGCTTACAAATATTTTCTCTCATTCTTTGAGTTGCCTCTTCACTTTCTTGGTAATGACCTTTTATGCACAAAAGTTATTACTTTGAATGAAGTACCTTTTATATATTTGGTCTTTTGTTGTTAGTAATTTTTATGCAAAATCAATGCCCATGGAAATGGCAGTCAAAAAACCAAATGACGTAGTACATTGGGCAAATCTGGTGCAAAAGACCTCTTTAAAGTGTTAAAAAGCAAAGATGTCACTCCAAAGACTAACATGACCTGGGCCAAGCCATGATATTTTCAGTTGCCTTCTGTGCATGCAAAAGCTGAACAATGATTAGGGAAGACTGAAAAAGAATTGATGCCTTTGAATTATGGTGCTGGCAAAGAATGTTAAATACAGCACAAAATGCTAGAGGAATGAACAAATCTGTCTTGGAAGAAGTATAGCAGAATGCTCCTTATAAGCAAGGATGGCAAGACTTCATGTCAATGTACTTTGGACATGTTCTCAGGAGTGACCAATCCCTATAGAAGGACATCATGCTTGGTAAAGCAGAGGGTCAGCAAAAAATATGAAGACCCTCAACAAGATGGATTGACCCAGTGGCTGCCATAATGGGCTCAAGCTTAGCAATGGTTGTGAAGATGTCACAGGACTAGGCAGGGTTTGGTTATGTTGTGCGTAGGGTTACTATGAGTTGGAACCAACTCAAGGGCAGCTTAACAACAACAAATTTTGGTGTCATATTTTAGGATCCATTGTCAACAACTAAATCATAAAGCGTTACCTCTATGTTTTCTTCTAAGAATATGTGTTCCAAATCTGTTATCTCTGCAGTCAGTCAGTAGATGACAGGTTTCAGCCAAAATAAATAAATAAATATAAAAAGGAAGTGAGGGAAGGAGGAGAGGAGAAGAAAAAGGGAGATGCTGTCAGATGAGCACAGCTATGTGAACTGTGAGTCTCCAAATCCTTGGAGAACACTGTCCCACTGTCCACTCTGGCACCAGCTGGCTTTTCTAGGAAGGTGGGGCTGAGGAATGAGGGATAATAGCTGAGAAAATGTACACATGTTACATATAAATAGTAATTTGGCTTAGGATGTACTCATTGACTAATATAGGGAAGCCCCTGTGTTATGAACATTGGACTTACAGATAACTCCTACATATCTACTCCTCACTTATCAACTATCCCATTTTACAAGCTCTTGCATTTATGACAATAGTAAAACATCTATCTATCTGGCTATTTTGCACGTTAATGAGGCAGTGGGCATGGTGACAACAGCTGTGGAGCATCCCTTCCATTGAAGAGGGTCTGCAGGTAGCCTCCAGGATGCTGGGCCACTTGATGCCCGCCTCCTCCATGGTTTTGACCTCCAGGTGGACGCACAGGCAGCACCAAGCCAGCAGGTGCCTGCTCTGGGTTCCCAGCGCCCGTGTGGCCTGAGAATCTGCGGCTCAAAATTGCTGTGGGCTGAGAAAGGAGGAAGGAAACAGGCATCAGAGAGGATGTTGGAAGAAATGGACGTGAGTTTAATGACCTGCCAAAGGGAACCAAAGTGGGCCTGAAGCTACTGCCTCAGTGGGGTTGGGCGCAAGATGAGGCTACCAGCATTCTCTCAGGAAGCCCCAAGCCTCGGTGAATTGCCAGTCTCAGCGGGAAGAGCAGGCTCAGAATGGTGAATACAGGGCTTGCAGGGGTGGGAGTGGAGCACTGGAGGTGGCTCTAAGTGGGAAGCTCTGACCCAACCCAGGAGGGAGGTGAAGTGTTTAAATCTTGGGCCTTCCAGTAACACAGCTCGTCTTTATTCAGCATCGTCTCCTCCAAGCTGACTCTGCAGAGGAATAATCCATAATTGGACTTGTCATAGTGATGATCACATAAGTAAATTTTATAGTTATTTTTTCTATGATTCTATGATCATATTTTCTAGATTAAAAAAAATCAGACAAATGGATGGTATGAAAATAGAAAAAAGAAAAAACTTCCATTTTCACATAACACCAATTTTCACATAATGACCTGGTCTTTGGAACCTAACCATGTCGATAAATGAGGAATGTGTGTGCTTGACCTTTAATGTATTGTCAATTTACCCTCACTTTCAAAAGATTGAACCCACCCCTCCTCGCAACAAATTCTTTATCATAAGTACCTTCACTTGCTGCACATGCAGCTTTTAAATCATTGAAAAGGCTTTGATGGCCACTTGTAAGCTTTTAAGATACCAGTTGCTACTCACCAAAGGAGGATGTAAAACATTGTGTTTGTGGACTGTGTTATGCCAATTGACCTTGATGTACCCTGAGACTATAGTTCTGAGCCCCCAAGTCCAGCCACTTATTGCCTCATGATGTTTGGTTATGGCTAAGAAGTTCATTACTTTGCCCTCTGTATGCTCTAGCACATTTGTGGATATACTGGCAGCACAGACAAATATGTATGTAGAAATATCCTATCTCTCTCT
>NW_006921948.1:348507-354215 GCF_000298275.1 Orycteropus afer afer
GGGTATAATCCCATTAGCCTACCCTTCCCTGTTCATCTTGTCTGTCTACCTGTGTATCTACTCATACATGAATGTTTATTATTACTGATGATGCAGGATTGTGTGTGTAATAGTGTTTACCTTTGTTTGCTGTACCTTTTGTACACCTCTCTATATTTGTACCCTGGGGATGGCCTGCATCCCCAAAATATTGCAAATATAAAACCATTCGTTCAAGTGTTTATTAAGAGCATAAGAGTCCTGGATGGCACAAACAATTAAGCACTTTACTACTTGCTGAAAGGTTAGTGGTTCAAACCCTCCCAGAGGCACCTCAGAAGAAAGGCCTGGGGATCTGCTTCCAAAAGGTCACAGCCTTGAAAACCCTATGAAGCCCAGTTGGACTCTGCACACCTGGGGTTGCCATCAGCCAGAGGCAACTCAGTGACGACTGGTTTGGTTTTCATTATCAGGAGTCTGTTATTAGGTGCTGCACTCTGCTAGGTGCTGGTGATAGGAGTGAAACAGATATCGCCTCACTCCTGACCTCCAATGCTCTCTGTTTAGCAAAGAAGCTGGACAGGTGAATGAGAAATGATCAACTGTGTTATTTCATTACTTTGACTGTGTAAGGAAGACCTGAAACAGGAAGACAAAGATGTATATAATGGAGAGGCTGAGGGGGACCTTAGGTTTGGAAAACATGACTTGAAATCAGTTCAGAGACAAGTGATATATCTCTCAAGTGGACTCTAGAGCGAACTAGGGCTAGGAACTAGGGAGCATTTAATAAAGCTCCCTGATCTCTTCAAACCCTTGGCCTTTTGAGAGAGATGTTCACTTCTTGTTCTTTTTAAAGGTATGAGTTTAGAACTTCCCATGAGCCCTTGCAATTTTTTTTTTCATTTTTGTTTCTGCATGAGGGGATTTGCGATTTCATGTAATCACCAGCTCCTTCGAGCAGTTGCCCAAGAACATAAGCAGTTCACTGAGGTCAAGAAAAGTTTGTTCCATATTTTAAAATGCTAATCAAAACCTGGTTTGTGATGTGATTAATATTTATGAAAAATTAGAATCAAGTATAACTTTACTACTAATCTGAGAATTTTTAACCTAGATGATGGCATTGAGTGCATAAATGTCCATTATCTGTGCAATGTAATTTAATTTTGGAGACAAAAATGAGTTCAAGGTTTACCTTAATGCTTGTGTGGAAATGCTATTTCGCTTAAGTTTTATGGCTCCCAAGTTTCCCTTCTCAGAATATCGAGATGGCTGCTGCTGCTCTGACTTTAATGTGATAGAGAAAAAACAGAGCCGGTGATTTACATGGGTTTTTCCAAACCAATAAAACCATAACAAGAACCTCAAAGCCCTGATAATCATTCTTAGGAGCAACAACTCCCTGAGAAAAGGAAACATATATCACGCTGGGCCTACAGGGGCCTTTTTGAGTGAGATGTTCAAACTGAAAAGTAAATTTCAGCATGGAGGATTTAAGAAAGAAAAGAACTGAGATTTTTTGAGAAACTGCAGGTTCAGCAAAAATAACCTTGATAAAATGATGCATTGCCTTTTCTGCAGCAGAAATAACTAATAGAGTTGAGCCCGCACAGAAGTACAACGTTCATCTTATATGAAGCACTTTTTCAAATGGAAATATATGCAAATCAGTTTTGTGCACTTTAAAACTACAGTTAAACGTATAATTTAGATGCTTAATTGAACTTTTATTGAATTTTTCACAATAATTCTGTCTGATGTATATGTATAATTAACTTCTTGAAACGAATCTGCCAAAGTACATTCAGATATTTTGTAAAGATTGTTCATGTTGCTAATAGTTTACTGCACATATGGAGCAAATGCAATACAGTAGGGTTTTTCAAATGGAAGTTTCACAAGAACGGAATCATCTGGTATTTTAAGTGTGAAATGTATGTCTTTAGTATCGGTTTGGTAATGACAGAGTAATTTGTTTCAGAATGATCCTGCAACATATAATGCTTTGAAACTCTAGACAAATTGAAAAATATATATAACTATTTGAAGACACTACAGTAAGACTAGAAGCAGACAGTGACTGGAGGGGATTCAAATTCTGAAAGAAAACTGGTGCACTGGGTGAGAGCCATGGTTATAGGGGCTTTTTCCCCATGGAATTCCTCAAACTTCATGGGGCAGGAATGCTAGCACTTTAGGAGGAGGTCACCATCTCACTAGCTTAAAGTATCAGAAGATGGAACACGTTATTAGAAATTGAAAAGAGACATCCCAGAAAAATAAAATCCAAAGTGAGGGTTACCCCAAATCTGCGTAGGAATTCCCCATATGAGCTCAGTTAACCTCTGATCTGTGTCCACATAGGGAAGATTCCTACTGGAAAACTATAGTTGGGGAGCTGAAAGACATGAGCAGAGATTTCAAGTGGCCACTTGCTGCAAGGGTGTCTGAATTTGGAGTTGAGTCCCAAAACCTTAGAGTGGCTTGGAAAAACCTTGGCTTTGCACAGACCTACCCTAAGAATGTATAAAGCCAAGATTCCACAGCACTGGGATAGGTGTTGATCACAAAAACCTCTTGGCACCAGCGCCGTACTCAGTGTATTTGAATATACATGCTTGCACAGAACTTTATTCATATCGTACTCTGGAAAATTACTTCCACTAGCCTTCCTTTAGGAGCACTGGTAGTGTAGTGCCTAAGGCATTTGACAGCTAACCACAAGGTTAGCAGTTCAAAATCCACCAACTGCTCCGTGGAAGGAAGATGGGACAATCTGCTTCTGTAAAGATTTACCACCTCAGAAACCCAATGGGGGTCGCTATGAGTCAGAATTGAGTCTGTGGCAGTGAGTTTGATTTATTGTTTTTGTATCTTTCCTTTACAGATGTAGGTCAAAGGAATTAAGTAAGTTTCCCAAGATAGCAGCCAGGACTCAAACCAAAGCTGAAACTACAGCCACATTGTTGTTCACATCCCATCTGGGACATGCTTTTCCATCTTCAATGTTATGAAGATTTATCATGGCTTTGATTATGTCATATCGGAGCTTTACTACTGAGTTATTTTATTCGGTGTCCTTGCTGAGGCATTTTCCTTTCCTGCAGCATCTAGGCTGTTGGTCTCATTAGGCGCCCTTATGGTGGTTCTGATTCATAGCAACCCTCTGTACAATAGAATGGAATGCCGTCCTGCACCATTCTCACATCTTTGCTATCTTTGACCCCAGTTTTGCAGCCACTGTGTTAATCCACCTCTTCGAGAGTCATCTTATTTTTTGGTGCCCCTCTACTTATTCAAACAAGATGTCTTTCTCCAGGGACTGGCACCTCTTGTTAACATGTTCAAGATTGTTGTTGTTGTTATGTGCCGTTGAGTCAGACCCGACTCATAGTGACCCCTCCTTGGGTTTCCAAGGCAGTATCACTGCGAAAGTAGATTGCCCGGCCTTCCTTCCGAGGAGTGGCTAGTGGGTTTGAACTGCCAGCCTCCTGGTTAGCAGTCAAGTGCCTTAGACACTATGCTACCAGAGCTCCCATGTTCAAAGTAGGTGAGATGAAGTCTTGTCATCCTCACTTCCAGAAAGCATTCTAGCTATACTTCTCCCAAGACAGATTTGTTTCTTTTCTGGCAGTCCATAGTATGTTCAATATTCTTCACCAACACCACAATTCAAAGCTATCAATTCTTCTTTGGTCTTCCTAATTCATTATTCAGCTTTTGCATGCATATGATGTAATTGAAAATATCATGGCTTGGATCAGGCACACCTTATTCTTCAAAATGATATGCTTGCTTTTGAACTCTTTAAAGAGAACTTTTGTGGAAGATTTGCCCAGTGTTATATGTAATTTGATTTCTTGACTGCTGGTTCTGTGGGCATTGGTTGTGGATCCAAGTAAAATGAAATTCTTGACAACTTCAATCTCATCCCCATTTGTCATGATGTTGATTGCTGGTCCAGTGGTGGAAATTTCTTTTTTCTTTATGTTGACGTGTAATCCATACTGAAGGCTGTAATATTTGATTGATCTCCATCAGTAAGTGCTTCAAGTCATCTACACTTTCAGCAAACAAGATTGTGTCATCTGCATATTATAGGTTCTTAATGAGCCTTTCTCCATCCTAATGCTACATTCTCCTTCATGTAGTCCAGCTTCTCGGATTATGTGCTCAGCATACAGATTGAATAAGTATGGCGAAAGAATGTAATACTAACACACACCTTTCCTGATTTTAAACCATGCAGTATTCCCTTGTTCTGTTCAAACAACTGCCACTTGGTCTTTGTACAGGTTCCTCATGAGAACAACTAAGTGTTCTGGGATTCCCATTCTTCACAGTGTTATGCATAATTTGTTATGATTCACACAGTCTAATGCCTTTGTATAGTCAGTAAAACACTTTCTGGTGTTGTCTGCTTTCAGCCAGGATACATCTGACATCAGCAATGATATCCTTTGTTCCATGTCCTCTTCTGAATCCAGCTTGAATTTCTGACAGTTCTCAATCAGTATATTTCTGTAATTGTTTTTGAATTAGCACCAACAAAATTTTATTTGTGTCTGATATTTATGATATTGTTAGATAATGTCTGCATTCTGTTGGAACACCTTTTTTGGAATGGCCACAAATATGTGGCTGACCATATAGCTGTCTTCCAGATTTCTTAACCTCCATTTGTTGAAACATTTCAGTTGGTATTACATCAATTCCTGGAGACTTGTGTTTTTCCAATGCATTCAGTACAGCTTGGACTTACTTTGTTGTTGTTGTTGTGTGCTGTTGAGTCGGCCCCAACTCATAGCGACCCCTCCTTGGGTTTCCAAGGCAGTATCACTACGGAAGTAGGATTGCCCAACCTTCCTTCCAAGGAGTGGCTGGTGGGTTTGAACCGCCAGCCGTCTGGTTAGCAGGCAAGTGTCTTAGCCACTATGCTACCAGAGCTCCCTGGACTTACTTAGTACCATCAATTCTTGATCACATGCTACCTCCTGAAATGGTTGACTGTTGACCAGTTCTTTTAGGTACAGTGACTGTGTATTCTTTCCACCTTCTTTTGATGCTTCCTGAATCATTCAATATTTTGCCCATAGGCAACATAGTCCACACAGAAAATGTTCTACATCCTACTTTAGTAAGTATTGAGTAGGATATTAAAAGCTTGTGAGTGGCCATTTAAGTTGTAACTATTGGTGTTTCCCTGTTGGAAGTAAAGAAATTCAAAGACACATGAAAACAATTAGTACAAAGGCTAATGGACCAAGCAAATATCAGCCTCCCTAACTCTGAGACCAGAAGAACTAGTTGGTGCTGGCTACCACTACTGACTACTCTGAAAGGGATCACATTAGAAAGTCTTAGATCAGAAGAAAAATGTAGAACACAACTCAAAATCATAAAAAAAAAAAAAAAATCAGGCTCAGTGGTATAATAGAGATTGGTGGAACCCCCAAGAATATGGCCCTTCATCACCCTTCGAGGATGGAACTGAATTCACCTCCATGGCTCAACTTTCAGCCAAACAATAGACAGGTCTGTAAGGTGAACGGTAACACTGTTGTTGTTGTTTTTAGGTTTCATAGAGTCACCGCCAACTCATAGTGACCCTGTGTCCAACAGAACAAAACACTGCCCTGTCCTGCACCAGCCGCACAATCCCTGCTATACCTGAGCCCATTGTTGCAGCCACCGTGTCAATCCATCTCGTTGAAGGCCTCCCCCTC
>NW_006921948.1:355200-362256 GCF_000298275.1 Orycteropus afer afer
TGGTGGGTTTGAACTGCCAGCCTTCTGGTTAGCAGTCAAGTGCCTTAGCCACTATGCTACCAGAGCTCCTATATATATATAAGCTTTACTGGTTTTCTTTCTCTAGAGAACCCAGTCTAACACAACATCATATTAAAAATTCAAAAATGAAACAAACTTATGAAACTAAAATCCACCACAGGATTCCACGGTAACTTGGGAATTGGAAACAAACAAACTCCCAAAATTTGATTTGTCAAGTGCTGTGTATCTTTCCCTAATTATATTCTTTTCAGCTACATGCTGAGTATTGTGAATATAAAATCTTTGACTCCTTAGGAGTTAGAGTTTTAAGTTAAAAAAAAAATAAGTGGCTTTAATAAAACAATGTCTTTGGGAAACTTTAAAGGGTATTGTATTTCATAATATTCTTAGTAATGCTCTATCAAGTACTAGTCCAATAGTTTTAAGAAAAACAAGATTAAATAAGATATTTTCCAATTCCCATAAGTATTTGTAATGTTATAAGTAGCTCAATATAGGTGAATATATTGTTTGGTAACATATCTCCTAACTGCATGCGGTGGTTATGTTTTTGTGTCAACTTGGCTGGGCCTGGTTGAGTGGCTGGGCAGCTGGTTGCAGTATTCCCCATGATGAGACTGGCAATCAACTCCATGGTGGGATCTACCACAAGCAGCTGAGTAGCTGCCTTTGGGATGTAGTGTGTTTCCTTTATATAAGGAGAAGCCTTGGGAATGGTCTCTAGCCTGTGGCACACTTGGACCCTGCATGCAGCCATGTCGTTGCTCAGCAGCCTGCTATGCTCTGCCGACCTTGGGATTTACAATGGACTTAAGTTAATGGCCTGCCATGTGGTTTGGTAACATTGCAACTGTGCCCTTTTGCTTGTCAACCTTGGGGCTTCTCAGCCTCAGCCGCCAGCAACTGTCTGAGTGAAGAAATTCCTCTAGCTCCAGTGGGCCAGGAGCAGGAGGCAGAGCTGGACCCCAAGGTGGAGGGGCTTTCACCCAGCCCCTAGAGCCTGGCACTTTGAACTTGAACTTAAAGCCTCCAAATTGTAAGAATAAACTCTTTTTTGTTAAGGCCATCTCATTTGTGGTATATTTCTGTCAGAGTGGCACTAGGTAACCAGAACACTGCATGAAAATGAAAATCGAACTGCAATTAAAATGTATTTTCAAAACATGTTGTGTTATATATAAATTTCCTGTCTCTCTCTAAAGTCCTATATTCCTCTAATCTATACACACCATCACTTTCCTAAAAACTGTGTTTTAAGTAACAATGCTATAATTGAACCTGATTCTCTGATTAACAGTACCATAGTAGCGAATTACACACTGACCAAGGATCTAGTACCCACATTTGATTATGAAAGTAACCACAAATGCTTAAGAATCTTGTATAAATGATACATTGGAAGGATGGACACCTTCTAAAATATATTGTTGTTGTTCTTGTTATGTGCCATCAAGTCGGACCCAACTCATAGCAACCCCTCCTTGGGTTTCTGAGGCAGTATCAGTGTGGAAGTCGATCGCCCAACCTTCCTTCTGAGGAGTGGCTGCTGGATTTGAACCGCCAGTTCATTAGAGAAACAATAACTGGCAGAAACATGAAATAACTCCTTGTAATACTGTATACAAGCCAGTACTGGATTATCCAATAAGCAAGGTAAGCATGGGCATACTTATGCTTACTTACTAATCTGTGATGAATAATTTCACATTTTTTCACCACGTCAAAGATTCTGCTTCTAGGTATGGCTGGTATCTGTCTCTCTCCCAACCCCACATCACCTTCCAATAGATTCAGTCTCTACAAATTTACAATCCCTTTGACAAGGACGGTATACCCAGTAAGCAAAGTAAGCACAGTGTTGCTTGTGCTTATTTGCTACTCTGTAGTGAACTGTTTTACATGTCTTTGAAAGTTTTTGAAAAGTGTGAAACGGTTCAATACAGATTAGTAAGTAAGCATGAGTACGCTTTTGCATAAGCTTACTTACTGGGTAATGTGCCAGTGACCCTGGCAGTCCCTAGGTTATGGACATCTGACTTACTGAACAACTCCTACTTGCCCTTTAATGTTATGTAAATTTGCTTTCACTTTGAAATGATTGAACCAAACCCTAAATCCACCCACCCACTGCCATCAAGTCAATTCCGACTCCTAATGACCCTATTGGGCAGAGTACAACTGCCTTATAGGGTTTTCAAGGCTGTAAATCTTAACAGCAACAGACTGCCTCATCTTTCTTCTTCAGAGGGGCTGGTGGGTTTGAATCACTGACCTTTTGGTTAGCAGCTGAGCACTAACCACTGCACCACCAGGGTGCCTTGAACCAACCCTTAAGCCAAATCCACTGCCATCCAACTTACAGTGACCCCCCATTGGGTTTCCAAAGCTGTAAATCTTTACAGAAGTATATTGCTTCATCTTCCTCCTGCCAAGCAGCTGGTAGGTTTGAACTGCCTGCTTTCTGGTTAGCAGCTAAATGCCTTAGCCACTATGCCACCAGAGCTCTTTGAACCAACCCCTACTTACAACAAATTCTTCATCACAATAACTTTCACTTGCTGCATGTGCAGATTTTAAATTATTGAAAAGGCTTTGAGCCTTTTCTTGCACTAAAATAAGGATAAGTAAGAACCATATGCACCTGTTTCATCTTACCTACAAAATCTTAAAGACACAGTTAAGAATAGATCTTGTTCGTACCCTGGCAACTGTCTGTATATTAAGTATGTTAAGGTTTTCTATTATGCTTTCCAATTTCTACCTTGTTTTTGTTTTCTGTATCCCAGTTGAAAGTGAAGAAATACCTTCACTGAAAGTTTCCTTTAGAATATTCTTTGACCAACATTTTTGAGACAATTCTAGATGAGATACAAGCACAAGCAATGACTTCTTGGGAAATACACCAAAGTTATCTGCCTTACTGGTCTTTTTGTGTCCTAGAAATTTTCTCTAGAATCAGCAATGGCCATTAAGTTTCAAGGAGGTGGTTCTACCACTTTTAAGGCTTTTTTCTTCAGAATTAGTTGTGCAAAATAAAGTTTGGTATAGCTGAAGGTGGAATATTTGGGGCTGAGTGGGGAGGATGTCTACGAATAATATTCGAGTAGTAGGCAAGGTGTAGATCATGAAGTATGTGCCATGTTAGAGAATGTGGAATTTATTCTGTAAGCCGCTCAGACTATTGAAAGGCCATAGCCATGGCCTAAACTAGGAAAGCAATAGCAGCTACGAAAACACTGATTCATGAGATTTTTAGGAAGGAAAAATCAAAGTTCTTGGTGGTACAATGAAGAAAGAAGAGTCAAAGCAGATCCCAAGGTTTCAGATTCAGGTGTCTTTGGGGATAATAGTTATGCTCACTCAGGTAGGACATAGGAGCAGGAACAGGATTGCTGTAGTGTGAGGATGACTTTCTTTTATACTTTGATCAGCCAGTCGGGCATCTACATAAAATTTTACTGTCTCATAGCAGGCAGTTGAACAAAGTAATAAATATTTAGAGTAATAATCATGTACAAATAAGTAATAATTATTATTTTCTTGATTTGTCCATTAGTACTGAACCAAACTATTGATAGTTTAAAAAGAAAAAGAAATTCCTACTTTAAAGATGTTACACATATGATCTAAAATTTGTGCTTACCAAACAAAAAAAAAATGACACCTCTCAGTTCACAATGTTTTTCACGATTTGAAAATTTCAACCCAAATAAATACCCCAATAGGTCACATAGAATGGCAGTATTGAAGTAAACAAGGTCTATTTCTTATCTCTACAATCACTATGCTATTATTATTTCAAATCTGTTGCTTAAATCTAAAAATGTGTAGTACCAAATAGGTAGGAGACAGGAAATGTATCTGAAAGAGCTTCAACCATCCCAAATATTACTTACTCTTGAACTGGAAATTCTCCATATTAACTTCCCCACAGAATTACTATGTTTATTAAAGAATAAGTAATAAAAATGAAGTTTGTATATACATTTTTAAAACATAATCATATCCTGCAGCAACTGTTTAGAACGTAGACCAATTATTGTTGTTGTTATTGTGTGTCGTTGAGTAGATTCTGACTCACAGTGGCCCCGTGTGACAGAGTAGAACTCCCCATAGGGTTTCCTAGGCTGTAATCTTTAGGGGAGCAGATCACCAGGGCTTTTCTCCCATGGAGACGGGTGGGTTTGAACCGCCCACTTCTCAGTTAGCCGCCACGTGCTTGTCCATTATGCCACCAGGGCTCCTTCTTTTCAATTATTAGTCAGGCACAAAACACTTGCACCACCCAGGGACATGTTCATTGTCCATAGAGAACTGCTAATTTATTATTCATGTTGCCTCAATGTAAGCGGGGTAGAAAACCCACTTAAAATGCCTAGGGGAAAAAAAAGGTGATTTATTGATTGATAGAAGGGAAATGTCCAGGGTGCTCTGATTCAGTACAGGTAGTACCCAACCTACAAAGTATTCAAGTTGGGAGGAACGACTCTTACAACCGTCTGTTTTTATTGTCTTACATAAGGTGCGTATAACTGGAGAAGCAGGAAGTGCTAATGTTGAAGCTGTAAGTTTATATGTAATGTTTCCAAACTCCAAAGACAAATAAAGATTAGATTTAGTAAGATTCTGATAAGAGAAGGCAATAATAATGGGGGAAAAGGTGGTGTTCTACTGCGTCAGAATCAACCTACCAGAGAGTCTGTCATAAGCCAGGGATTGCTTGTCACGTCATCAGGACCAGTCTTTCTCCCTTTTCTCTCCCCTGTCTTTTTCTCTTTCCTCCTCTCTTCTTCTTTGTCCCTTTCACTCCATCTGTTATCTATGTCTTGGCAATATTCTCAGGCAGACTCTCCTCACCTGGGGGGTGCCACACTTACACATTTACAGCTCCACATGCATTGGAAAGCTGTAAATCTTATCCAGGTTATTTCATCAAATGCCTTGAAATTAGCACTGATTGGATCACAGGGCCACACTTGAGTTGATCATTACAGTTGGCTTATCTAATGCGCTGATTGCATAGGCTTAGCAGCCACTCCATTCCTGAAATGAGAGATGGAGTATTTCCCATCCCAATCACATGGAGTCAGCATGGGGGATAGTTCCACAGAGACCTGAGGATGCTTATCCGAAGAATGGTGAGCAGAAAATGGGCAGATAAATCATGGCCCAGTGTGCTAACATTAAGGTAGATGGCCTGTGACATATTTCACTTTTGAATTATCATTTATGTAATTTAGCAGAGGTTGAGGATAAAGTTCCTGATTGACACTTTTCCATATTTTTCATTATGTGAAGAATGAAAGCCAGGTTAAGTAAGCTAGAAGGACTTTATATAGTTAAAGTCATAAATACAAGTTAAAGTTGATCAGAGGCCATTTGCTCCAGTTACCTCCGGCTCCATTTTGATTTGGCCTAAAGCTATTAGACTAAAAGATTTGGCACAAAGCAAGATATCTAACACTAAAATTTGGTTTAAACATTGATTTGACCAGAATTAGGACCCCTAGACACTAATATTTGATAATTTTAAAACTTATAAGCCCCAAGTTATTTTATTTTATTTTGTTTAACATTCTTTGTGAGCAAACTTTATTTCCAGACTTCAGAAATATGATGTTTCAAGTAATAAATAGTAAATCGAAACAAAATTTTTAATATCTACTTTGAATACTAATGGCCAAATTGACATCCTTAAAAATTGATAAGCTATATTATACGTGGAGTAAAGCAAATTTTCATAATTGTGTACAACTTCTTAAACATTTAAGTACCTATATTTAAGAACTAATAAGCAAGAACAAGGAGCTATGGTAGTGTAGTGGCTAAGGCACTTGACTGCTAACCAGAAGGCTGGCGGTTCAAACCCACCAGCCACTCCTCGGAAGGAAGATGGGGCAATCTACTTCCATAGTGATACTGTCTCGGAAACCCAAGGAGGGGTCGCTATGAGTCAGGTCTGACTTGATGGCACATAACAACAACAACAACAAGCAAGAATATATCATAATCCTGCATCTATATTATCTTAAAAAATCAATAAAACTATAGTCAAACTAGGCATTTAGAAGCAGAATTTCATTATATGAATGCCATAAATACTACATATTTTTACCTTGAAATGATCAGTGTTTGCTGTAAAACAGACCTTGAATGCTTAAAACACAAACTTCCCCTAAACAAGAAGATAAGAGTTACTAATGCCTCAACAGTCCTGAGTGTGAGAACATTTCTGGTTGAGAATTAAGTAGAGAGCTTTATATACATGCATTTATTCATCAAATGTTTATGAGTATCTTGCATATCAGATTCTGTTCTAGGCACTGGTGTTTCAACAGTATATAAAAAGGAGACAAAAATTCCCACCCTCATGGAGCTTACAGCGTAATGGGGGAGAGATGGATAGATAATACACAAAAAAATATATAAAATAAATAGTATGTTAGTGACAAGCAAAGAAATAAAACTAGGAAAAGGAATAAAGGGCATTGGGAGTAGAATAGAAGGGCTAGCTAAAAAGCCTTCACTCAAATGGTGACTATAAGAGGTGAGGGAACAAACCAGACAGATTCTGCAAGAAGAGAACTCTGGGCAGAGGGGGTAATAAGAAAGGGCAAGGGCCCTGAGAAAGGTGCATGCCTGGCTTTTGAGAAAGGTAAAGAGGCCAGGGTGGCTGAGTAGTGAAGCAAGAGGAGAGTAAGGCATAAGCCAGAATTATGCGGGAGCCAGATAAAGGCTGGGAGACCACTGTAAGAGCTTTGGTTCTTACTTCCACTTATTATGGCACGGAAGGGGAGGATTGTGAATGGAGGAGTGATCTGATCTGACTTCAATTTTTTTTTTGCAGTGTTCCCTCCCCTGCCCTCCCACCCTGACAACCAACAAAGAAAGTTTCCCTCCATATATAAACCTTTCCTTGATCCTCCACAACAAGGAACTAATACTATATTTGTCCTTTTGTGATTGACTTATTTCACTCAGCATAATGTCCTCCAGGAAGCTCTGGTAGCATAGTGCCTAAGGCACTTGACT
>NW_006921948.1:375578-378248 GCF_000298275.1 Orycteropus afer afer
CCCACCAGCCACTCTATGGAAGGAAGATGGGGCAGTCTGATGCCATCATGATGTACAGCCTCCTCTTTTTGCCATCTCAGAGCCTGTGGGGCCTGTGGGAAGAGGACTTCTAAACTAGCAAATATGTCTGGAAGTTAGTGGTCCAAGGCTCTTTTTGTTGGCTATAAACAGGGTCTCTGCAGTTAGAGAGCACACACAGCTCTTCTTAAAATTGAAGGTGTTTATGCCTGAGATGAAACCAAATTCTATTTAGGTAACAGATGTGCAAAGAACAACACAGTGACTCCTGGTGGCAAACCTAACAAAACCAGAGTAATCTGGGAAAAGGTATTTTGTACCCATGGAAACAGTGGCCTGGTTCATGTCAAATTCTGAAGCAGTCTACCTGCTAAAGCCATTGGACACAGGATCTATGTGATGGTGTATCCATCAAGGATTTAATAACTACTAAAAATTCAATAAAGTGAAACTATGTATTTGGTTAAAAAAAAAAAAAAAGATTTACAGCTTTGAGAACCAATGGTGGTCACCATGAGCCAGAAGTGACTCAATAGCAGTGAGTTTTCTTGGTTGTTGGATATTCGATTTAAGCACGAAGAAAAGCCAAATACAGCCCTCACTTCATTTCCCGCACACCGTTTGGAGTACGTTTCAGTGTTGGCTTTTCAGTACTAGGTAGTTGCCACTCCAAATTGTATTACTCCTTCCTTTTGTCCCCCCTTTTCTGACCTAGTGCTACCTGGAAATGCAGACTTGGGTGTCAAGAAATTGATTGTCCTAAATCCTGCTGCGGATGAGTTACTGCTAATTGGTTCTTTGAACAGTCTGAATGAGGTGAACTTCTTTCAATTTACAATTGATGGGGTAAATTTCATGTCAGCAAAAGCCATAAAGATTCTTGGGGTGTTTTCCTCGACTTGGTGCATTGTCTTTGCGTTTAATCTGCAGTTTCTTCAGACCAGACATCATATGAGTAGTGAAGATAGTCATGACCCTGTGACCCTCTTGGAATAGTCTATGATTTTATCTAAATAAGGGACTGATGCTTCTTCATCAAATCTAAGATACGGCAACAAGGTTCTGTGACTGAATAATTCACTCATATTCCTCACTGATTGCACTAGATTTTTTTGTTCCACTTTGGTTGCTTTTTAATTTTTTTCCCCCAAATGCCCTAACATTTGAAATGTCTACATGCAGTTGTGTATCAAGTGAATGGCTGCCAGTAACACCCCTAACTATCCATCTTTGTTGGGGAGTGAGCATCTGAGTTGGTTTGAGTGTGTCACTATCCAAAATAAAAAGTTAGTGTCAAGTAGATTCCAACTCATGAGTAATTCTGCAAAGAACACTTTAGAGCAGAGTTCCCAAACTCATGACTGTTAAGCTCGGGGCCAGGATAATTCTTTGTTGTGAGGGGGTAGCGTTCCTGTGCATTGTAGGATATTTAGTAACATCCCTGGGCTCTACCCACTAGATGCAAGTAGCAACTCTCCAGAGCTCCCCCAGACAAAATTGTCTCCAAACATTGCCAAATGTCCCCTGGGAGCCAAAGTTGCCTTTTGTTGAGAACCAGTGCCTTAGAATATATTTGTTCCTTCAGTTAGATTATTTCTTTTGGGAAAATTTCCAGGGTCAGGATTTATGGGTCAAATCAAACTTTTTGTATGGCTCTTGATAGTGTCAAATTACTTTCCGAAATGGTGTACTACCTTAACTTGCCCATTAATAAAAATCTGTGTGACTCAACCCTAATCAACTTTAGGAGTCTCAGTTAATATCACTTGATAACTGTTAATTTGCTAAAGCAAACTGTTACTTTATTATTATTATTTAGTTTTTCTTCAAAACTAAAAAAAAGAAAAAACTGCCATCAAGTTGATCCCAACTCATAGCAATGCTATAGGACACAGTAGAACTACCCATTGGGTTTCCAAGGCTATAATCTTTATGGGAGCAGACTGTTTCATCTTTCTCCCTCAGAGTGGCTGGAGGATTCAAACCACCCACCTTTTGGTTAGCAGCCCAATGCTTTAAGCACAGTGCCACCAGAATACTAGTACAAATAAAATGTTTGTGTATGTCTCTTTGTATTTTTGACTTTGTGAAATGTTATTTCCTTTGTTCCCATTCCTGTTACAGGGTTTCAGGGAGTAATGTTGTTAGGTGCTGGTGAGCCAGTCTCGACCCAAAGACTCTATGTACAACAGAACAAAAAATTAAAAAGTAATAGTAGTTTAAAATGTAGCAGAAGAATGCTTTAGTAAAACCAAAGCAATCTTTTAAAATGAGGGCTAATTCATGATTTTTTCTTTTAATGTTTATGGAATACATTTTTTCCCCCAGATTTTTCTTTTATCTAGAGAAAATCAGTAAGACAATCATTAAAGTCTTATTTATTATTTCCCAGTTGCTGATAGGCAACATTTGAAGGTGACCGGTGGCTAACTTTTCAGAAATTGCATATCTAACATGCGCTGTAACATAGGTGTGGATCCTGCAACTATAAACAGATTTCTTTGCTGATTAAGACCCTTTTGAAGTTCTAATGTTCATTTTGTAATTCCTTGACTGACCTTGTAACTTATTAAATAGCAAAAAAAAATTTTGAGAGCTTAGGAGCTCTGGTAACATAGTGCCTAAGGCACTTGACTGCTAACCAGAAGGCTG
>NW_006921948.1:378928-384696 GCF_000298275.1 Orycteropus afer afer
AGTCGGCCCTGACTCATAGCGACCCCTCCTTGGGTTTCCGAGGCAGTATCACTACGGAAGTAGGATTGCCCAACCTTCCTTCCGAGGGGTTTGAACCGCCAGCCTTCTGGTTAGCAGTCAAGTGCCTTAGGCACTGTGCTAACAGTCGTCTCAATGAATTCAGTGGACCAACCCTCGCCTGTGGACCTCCTTGCTGCTTTAGTCGGTTGCTACCGGAAAGCCAGAAAGTTAGTGTGAAAGAGGTAAGCCACATCTTAACATCAATAACTATGCCAAGCGTGTTTGTTTTTAGTCACAAGCTAAAATACTGAAATAATTCAAAAGTTCATCCTCAAACTAGATAACCACCATGCCATAAAACATTTCTAAGGTGCCATAGACTGCAAATTCTATCTTCAATAATGATTGGAATTAATAGTATGTAGAACGGTTACATACCCCATCTATTTTATAATTTCCCATTATATTAGCTCTTTTCACTTGCTCAATACTATCGGTGCTGTATAATATAAAATTTTGTGGTGTTTTTAGTTAAACTTCAGTCACTGGAGACTGGTTTAACTTAAATATGGGATGTCTCCTTAACAAAACTTCAAATTGCAGCTAAGTAGACTTTTAAACTGCAGTATTTCATTTTTAGAAGGGGAAAAAAAATACAATGCAATAACTAGGCAATCTTGTTGAATCTTCTGCTGTGATGTTATTTCTGCCCTGAAATGATTACTTGTCTTCATTTTGCCAAGTTTATTGCCCCAAAAGGATACCAAAAAAGCACAAATTGCTACCTGCAACAAATATTCTAGTAGGTTTCATGTCTCCACTAAGGCGGCTTCTAACACAGCTTTTGGGCTGTTACTCTAAGGAAAGCATCCTTTCATTTCGCTTGTCTTTTGTTTTCTAAAGCTGAGTTAAGTAGTTGAATCAGACAACCTGTAGTCTTTCATTAACAAACAAATGAGAGGCTGAAACCCAGGACCAATGAGTCATACTCCTGACTGTTAACAACCTGTGAATGCACTTGGCTATGTCTTGCATCACACCAATACACAGAGAACAGAAGTAATTATAGGGCACAGTCATTTAGCCAAGTTAAAATGTACAGAGAGACAAAGGGCCATATTACCAAGGATGTCTCTGCCTCTGGTTGATGTTAGGAGAAAGGGAAGACAGACTGCTTTCTGTGATGGTTTGAATGCTGGGCTGGAGATAGAGGGAACCATGATGCCATTTCTTAAAGAACCTTCCTAGCCTCCCGATCCGATATAGCACTAGGTTCTGGTGGACATGAGTGGCCTTAGCCTTTATCTTCTAACAGCTGGAAGAATGGGATATGTGCCATCCAACCTCTGTTGCAGTGCTGGCTGAGGAATTTAGAGGGGATAAATCTCAGTTTCTTCTCTGCAAACAAAGATAACCTTGGTTGATTGGGAGTTACCATTTCCTAACTTTTTAATGTCCTTTAATTTCCCATTAAGATCTATAGACAGGGGAGCCTCTGACTGCAAAGGATATAATCTGCATTTATTAGCATCATTTGACTCTGGAGCTGTTTATAGATTCCACATTTTTAAAATCCCATTCACAATCCTGACAATGCAATAGTGGGCCTAGGCAATGGGTGCACTTGGTTAGCTCATTTTAGGCTTTCAGCATTTTGAGGCTAACGTCCTTGTAGGAGACCAACTGCTTCATTATATTCAGTTTAAAATTAAGCTAGGAAACTTTTTTAAATGTTGACGAGCAGGGGGTTCCTTGGGAAAACTTTGAAGAGAGTTTCTTTCTCTTAGTCCATCCATGTCCTAGTAAGAGCTCTGGGACTTCAGAAGAACAACTCTTAGCCTCGGGCTTTCCATAAGTTTGGAAAGTTGTACTTCCTCTTTTGGTTCCCAATTCTAGAAATGGAGGTTCTTCAGATAGAGCCATGTGTCCAAGATTCAATTCCCCATCAACTGTCTAAGCAGCCCTTCACCAGGAAGAGCATGAGCTTTGAAGCAGGGAGCCCTGGACTTAAGGTCGGCATCTGCCGTGTGATAACAGACCTTACAACTCTGATCATCAGTTCCATTGTGTGTAGAATGGAAATAAGAACTTATAATAACCTCCTAGGACCCTGTTAGAGCCAACTGATGATAACAGAAGTTAAGGAATAGCAAAATGTCTGACATATAAAAAGCTTTCCACTAATATTAATTGAATGTACAAATGCAAGAATGACTCTGAGGTAGCTGTGATAATTCTTACTTTACAGATAAACAACCAGGTTCAGAAACATTAAGTTCCTTGTCCAAGGTCATACACAGTCTCAAGCCATTAAACAAAGGGTTATTCTTGAAGTGTCTTTTTCCCTCAATCATGTTCCTTCACAATATCTAATTCATTAGCAAGTTCTATTTTAAAATTTTATCACAAATTCTGCCATTTCTCACCATCTCTACAACTACCCAAGTCCAAGCCTCTCACCTCATCTGTCAGCTGGCTTTTCGCAACAGCTCCTAACCAGGCTCCCAGCTTCAATTCTTGCTTCTTGTACTATCAGTTCTCAACACAGTGACCAGAATGATCTTTTGAAAGCATAAATGAGACTATGCCACATTCCTTCTCAACACTCAACAGTGGCTTCCCACTGCATTTGAACCAATCCCAAACCCCTTAGAACGGCCTTCAGGACTCTGTGTCTTCTGACTCTGTCTACTTCTCTGGTTTAATCTCTTAATGCTCTTCCCTTGTCCATGGTTTCAGTCTCATTGCAGCTCCTCAAGCAGCCCAAACTCTGCTGCCTCAGAACTTGTATATTTGCCATCCCTTTGCTCGGAAGCTATTCCCACCAGATCCTCACAGTTTCTTCTTCTCATCATTCCGGACTCTGATCACATATCATCTCTTCAAGAGGCCTTGTCTTATCTAAAGTAATATCATGCCCCACTCAGGCATTGACTTCACTGCCCCCACGACCCATTGCCATCAACTCACTCCCAACTCATGGTGACGCCATGTGTGCAGAGTACAGCTGTAGTTCATAGGGTATCAGTGGCTGGTTTTTCAAGTAGAGTGCCAGGCCTTTTTTCTGAGGTGCCTTTGAGTGGACTTGAACCTGCAACCTTCTGGTTAGCAGCTGAGTGCATTAACCATTTGTACCACCCAGGAACTTCTAAACAACTTCCCAGAATGCCTTATTCTCTTCCTGGCCCTTATCATTATCTACAATTATTGTATTATTTACTTCATTTTCATTAGTCTATTGTCAGGAGCTCTGATAGCATAGTACCTAAAGCATTTGACTGCTAACCAGAAGGCTGGTGGTAGTTCAAATCCACCAGCCACTCCTCGCAAGGAAGGTTGGGCAATCTACTTCTGCAGTGATACTTCCTCGGAAACCCAAGGAGGCGTCGCTATGGGTCAGGTCGACTCCACAAGTCTATTTTCTGCCCCATCCTACTCCCCAAAGGCCATGTCTCTTTTGATGTTAAAAAAACATAATGGAGTCAAAAACAGAAACAAACAAAAAAGCAGTCATTTAAGTGGAAGGGACAATCAATTAAATCTATTGTGTTTTTTTTAAAAAACTCCACTGACAAGTTCCTTTAACCCAGCCAATTGCTGAGTGTCCCAATGAAGACACAGTCTAAGGCGAGCACTTTCACAAAGCACTCCAACCCTCAGGCCAGTATTTAGCAAAGAGGAAACCAGCCAATCTTCTACTCCCCGGGAATCAGGAGCAGGAGTGGCATGGATAATTTCCTCTCATTTTAGCCATTAGCTGCCAACTCCTCTGCCAGGTCTTCTGCCAGAGCCACTAACGGAAGCCAAATTCACTAATCTGATCCTCACGTTCTCTCCCCATCCCCGAGTGGTCTGTATTGGAGGTGCTAATGAACTACACAGTGGCTCAATGCGCAAGTCACAGAAGCCGAGCTGACTCTGGAACTTGCTGGCTAGTGAGGGTCGTAGTGCTCATCCACGCTCCTGGCTGGGAATGGGAAGAAATAAGGCCTTGCTGCCACTGGTTTGTTGTGGTGGTTAGCCGCCGCCAAGTCAGCTCCCAACTCATGGCAACCCCGTGCACAAGGAGAGGAAATGCCGCCCCATCCTGCACCATCCCCGTGATTGGGTGCAGATTGGACCATTGTGACTCATAGGGTTTTCATTGGCTCATTTTGGGGAATAGATCACCAGACCTTTCTTCCTCCCCTGTCTTGGTCTAGAAGCTCCACTGAAGTCTGTTCAGCATCATAACAACATGCAAGCCTCCCCAGACAGATGAGGCGTGACTGCGCGGGAGGTGCATTGGCAAGGAATTGAACCCGAGCAAGAATTCTACCACGGGTTTAACCAAAAACCAAACTCAGTGCCATTGAGTCAGTTCTGACTCGTAGCGACCCCTCCTTGGGTTTCTGAGGCAGTATCTCTACGGAAGTGGATTGCCCAATCTTCCTTCCAAGGAGTGGCTGGTGGTTTTGAACAGCCAGCCTCTGGATAGCAGTCAAATGCCTTAGGCACTAGGCCACCAGAGCTCTCACTGGTTTCCAAAAACCAAAACCAAACTCACTGCCGTCAAGTCAGTTTCGACTCACAGCGACCCCCCTCCTTGGGTTTCCGAGGTGGTGTCTCTACAGAAGTAGATTGCTCAGTCTTCCTTCCAAGTGGCTGGTGGGTTTGAACAGGCAGCTTTCTGGTTAGCAGTCAAGTGCCTTAGGCACTATGCCACCAGAGCTGATACAGGGAGGTGACCAGCCTGGTAAGAATCAGTAAGAAACAGAGAATGGCTCAGGGCCAGCCCAGCCACCCAGACAATAAAGGAAGCCACACTGTTTAGGATCAACAGGCTTCACATCTAACTGACGCTTCACCAATGCCTTTTGTGTGGCTGTGGAGGGATGGCAGTTCACACCAGCCCCATTCTTTATTAGGCCTGTACATTATTGTCTTTGCTGTATACGTATCAACTGCTTTGTTGTTGTTGTTGTTATGTGCCATTGAGTCAAACTCGACCCAAAGCGACCCCTCCTTGGGTTTCCGAGGCAGTATCACTATGGAAGTAGATTGCCCCATCTTTCTTCCAAGGAGTGACTGGTGGGTTTGAACCGCCAGCCTTCTGGTTAGCAGTCAAGTGCCTTAGCCACTATGCTACCAGAGCTCCTATTAACTGCTTAGTTAGTGCTATATAATTATTTTTGTAATAATTTATTAACTCATTTGGAATAAGATAGGTCTAACCAATAGCTGAGAACCTCTGGTAGTATAGTGCCTAAGGCACTTGACGGCTAACCAGAAGGCTGGCGGTTCAAACCCACCAGCCACTCCTCGGAAGGAAGATTGGGCAATCTACTTTCATAGTGATACTGCCTCGGCAACCCAAGGAGGGGTCGCTATGAGTCAGGTTTGACTCGACGGCACATAACAACAACAACCAATAGCTGAAGCCATTCCCCAGAGTGGGTGTATGGCATTGGCAGAATGGCCACTGATTAGAAGCTCCTACTCTGTGTGCCCTCACAATTTAAGCCCTAACCAAACTGCACATTAGCTGGGAAGCTCTTTAGCCTGTCAGCCCGGAATTGGAGCTCTTGTCTCAGCCAAAAGATTTTGAGATGCTGTTTGACATAAACCCAAACATGCTGGAAAACTGTCAAAGGGGGCTTTCTCACCGATAAGGCCACCCTTCCAGATGTAATGGAATGAAAAAGCATGGCTTCTCATTTATGAATCACATGTTGTTGTTGTTGTTATTTGCCATCGAGTCGTACCCGACTCATAGCGACCCCTCCTTG
>NW_006921948.1:384941-392315 GCF_000298275.1 Orycteropus afer afer
CTAATTCATATGGAGCTCTCTGAATTATCCAATGTGGTCCTGTACAATGAGCAAAGAAATGAATAGTAGGTCAGACTGCTATGCTGGCAAGGCAGCCTCACAGTTCCAGATCTGACTCCCACTGCAGGATTACACTGCTCACCTGCCACTGCAATGCATCTCTTTTTGAATTTCTATTTAAACAACGGTTTGGATAAATGCTCTGATGTCACTACTCAAAAGAAAGACTGTCGCAAGACCCAACTGCATGGGCTGGTTTAGCATTCTGTGCACATATCCCTGGAAAGCCAGCACATTGCCAAAGTTATTTCATAGCATAGACCTTCATTGCAAGAGAGTAGTTAGGCTCCCCCCCACACACACACACAAATTGGCTGTCTCTGAAGCATTTTCTCTTAGCTACTAGTTTTGTCATGTTAGAGTTAGGGTACTTTGTCTTTCCTTCCATATCAATGCACTCATCTGTTCCAAGGCTGTTTGTCTTTCTGGTAATCTGTTCTGTGAGAGAATGTCCTTTCTCTCTCCCACTGAAACTATGGCTCCTTAACCAAAGGTAGAGTTTAGCTTTTCATTGTGTTGTTGTTGTTAGGTGCTGTGGAGTTGGCTCCAACTCACAGCGACCCTCTGTACAACAGAACGAAACACTGCCCAGTCCTGTGCCAGCCTCACAATCCTTGCTATACTCGACCTTTTCATTAATTTATATATCATAATGCATAGCAATAAAATAACTATATTGGGGCTCCTAGGCTCCTAATCTGTACTAAAATGAGCTCTGGGGGCATAGTGGCTAAAGCATTTGGTTGCTAACCAGAAGGTCAGTAGTTCGGACCCAACAGCTGCTCCTTGGGAGAAAGGTGAGGCAATCAACTTCCATAAAGATTTACAGCCTTGGAAATCCAATGGGGTTCGCTATGAATCAGAATCAACTTGATGGCAGTGGGTTTGGTTTGGTTTTAGAATCTATACTAGGAGCCAGTACCTGCTATGTAATATCCTAGGCCCATTGAAAAAATGAAAATATGAGACCTCTTGTTCAAAAATAATTAAGAATCTCAAGATGGCAACCAAACCAAAATAGCTCCTTTCAAGATGGCAACAGTAGAGCATTAAACCACATGCAAGGCTCTTCTGAATGCAGGGCCCTGTGCAATTACATAGGGCACATGCCCATAAAGCCAGCCCTGCCAAACCCAACCCAACCCACTGCCATCAAGTCGATTCTGACTCATAGTGATGCTGTATGTATGAAGGTTAGAACTGCGCTATAGGGCTTCCAAAGCTGTCAGTTTTTATGAAAGCAGACTGCCTCATCTTTTTACCATGGAGTGGCTGGTGGGTTCAAGCTACCAACCTTTTGGTTAGCAGCCCTTTAAGCACTGCACCATCAGCCCTGCCAAGAGGTCATTTATTCTTATAATACCCTTTGAAGGAACCTTCATTATTTATATTTTTCAAAGGTAGAAAGCAAAGTTCAGAGAAGTAAAGTAACATACTATTATACAGCTAGAAACTGGTAGCACCAAGTCTGTCTCAGAAGCATACCTCCTTTCCCTACACTAGATATCAACGTTGACTTACAGACCAATTCTGGTCCACAAGCTAAGAATAGTTTCTGCATTTTTAAATGATTAACAGAAATCAAAAGAAGAATAGTATATTTTGTGACACAGGTAATTCTATAAAATTCCAATTTCAATGTTCATAAATTTTATTGGAAATAGCCACATCCATTTGTTACTTATTCCCTATGACTACTTTTATGCTATAACAGCTGGGCTGAATAGTTGGGACAGAGACCATTTAGCCCACAAAGCCTAAAATATTTACCATCTGGCTCTTTAGAGAAGTGTGCCAACCCATGCCCTATACCCTACATCATAGAGTCAGTGAACACAGTGCTTTTCAAAGAAAAACAGGTGTGTATCTCTCTCTCTCTCTCTCTTTCTCTCTCTCTCTGTATATATATATATATCTGTCTATGGGAGCTCTGGTGGTGTAGTGCCTAAGGTATTTGACTGCTAACCAGAAGGCTTGTGGTTCTAACCCACCAGCCACTCCTCAGAAGGAAGATTAGGCAATCTACTTCTGTAGTGATACAGCCTTGGAAACCCAAGGAGGGGTTGCTATGAGTCGGATCCGACTTGACAGCAGTGAGGTTTTTTGTTGTTGTTGTTGTTATATATAATACACACGTGCACACACACACACATGAAACCAATTGCCCTCTAATAAATTCTGACTCATGCTGCCCCATGTGTTTCAGAGTAGAACTGTGTTCTCTAGCATCCTCAGTGACTGTGATCTTTTGGAAGGAGATCACCAGGCTGTCTCTGGGTGGACTTGAACTGCCAGCCTTTCAGTTAGTAACCAGGCAGTTAACCATTTGTACCACCCAGAGACTATATACGTGTGTATATAGATAGAGATGTGTTGTGTTCTGTCCATTCTATTCTGACTCATAGTGACACTATAGGACAGAGTAGAACTACCCCATAGAGTTTCCTAGGTGGAAATCCTTACTGGAAGCAGATCACTAGGTGTTTTCTTAGACGAAGCAGCTGGTAGGTTCAAACCTGGCCTTTTGGTTAGCAGCTGAGTACTTAACCATATGTCACTAGGGATCCTATAGATATATAAATAAATAGATAGAGATCGTTCCTCATCCTTGGGAAAATAAACAAATAAGCAAACAACCTACAACTTACGTCATCCCTTAGTCTATTTTCCCCATCCTAGGCCTGACACTAAGCCATGCAGGAAACATTTATAGCACTTCCCTAAGTCAGTGTTCTCAGTTTTACTTTCAACCTTCATCTCATTTAATACCTCAGATCATGGGAGCATGTTTGGAGCCCAGTGGACTCTGCCTCCAAACTCCGTTGCCCCAGTATTTACAGGTCAAGATCAAGCAATGCAGTGGAGGATGTTTTTGGCTTTTACCTTACCTCCATTGAAGACTGGGTTGTACACCATGACAGGGTTCCTCACTTCCTTCACTCAGTCTTCTGAAATGCTCTTTTCATTCTGAATAATCTTTGTCCTTTTTCTGTTAGATTCCATATTCTTGATAATAGAATGGCACTTTATTGGAAATCCAAGATTATGAAGCTCTTCCTTGTGTCACTTGAATTCTCAGCAAGGGCTTTTTGGAATTCTAAAGCATTATGTCTTGATTTGTGGCACAGTATCGTATCTCTATGAGTCAGAATCGACTGGGTGGCAGCAGGGCTTGGAGACTAGAGACTGCCTTGGCCTGGAAACTTGGATACTTATCTAGCAATTTCACAGTCAGCAAACATTTTTATCTTCAAAGCACTACCTCCTGATTTAATTGGTCTTCCTAATTTTCCATGAAGTAAGTGTGCTGTCTTTCTTCCTCCTTTATATTAAGGAAATATGAAACAACCATAGGAAATCACTCAAAGAGAATCGTGGGTCCTAGTTAATCAGTCAGAAGCTAGTTAAGGTGACCTGTGTTTTGAGATATCAAGTAGGGTCTTGCTCTCAGGGGCAACCTCACAGAATTCCTAATTATTTTTACTTGAACCCTCTACTCATCTCATACCATTGCCTGGCACATGGCCTTGCAGAGAATGATTGCCTAATGAATATTGGGCAAATGAAAGACTAAGATACCTCAAGGCCTAACTAAAAGCATGTAGATATTCTCCTTATTTTTCTTGTATTGAAATGACAGTTTTTGTTATTAGGTGCATTGAGTTGGCCCCTGCCTCTTGGCAATCTCAATGCAGATAGGATTGGACTGTTTGCATTGCATGGTTTGGGGAAGTTGATTCCCAGGGCTTTCTTCCTAGTCTGCCTTAGGCTGGACACGTCACTGTAACCTTCTCAGCATCCCAGCACCAAGCAAGCCTCCACTGACGGGCAGGTGGTGCACCGGCCAGAAACTGAATCCAGACCTCCCGCCTCGAAGACAGGCATTCTTGCACTGAACAATCCCTGCCCCATGCCAGATATACAAAGAGCTATTAAAATAAGAAAACAAACAACCTCCTTCCAAAGTGAATGAGATCTAAACAGACACTTCACCAGAGAAGATGTACAGATGGTCAATAAGCATATGAAAAGATGTTCAGGATCATATGTCATTAGAAAATTACAAATTAAGACAAAAATAAGATACCACTATACACTTATTAGAATGGCTAAGATCCAAAAACCCGAAAACAATTTTTATTTGCTGATGGTAGAAACACAAAATGGTACAGCCACATTGGAAGACAGTTTGCCAGTCTCTTACAAAGCTACTCTAAAAAATAACAATCTATTTAGATTTCTCCGCAACCCCCTCCCCCCACAAAAGTTCATACACTTGTCATCCCATTCTGTTTGATAAAGATAACATTCAGGGGTAAACTAAGAGCAGCAGTGATATAGTTCATTTCCTTAGGTTTTATTTGACAATTACACCATTGTCAAGCCCACTATAATGTTTAGCCTTAACCAAAAGGAATATTATTTATAACTAGATCATTTGTTAAGAAATCATCAAATTTCTCAGGTTTTAATGACCTCACCTACTTTAATTTCCCTAGGAATCACCTCCCTTTCTGTCCAAAGAAAGAGTGGGTCCCCTTCTGTGTTGCTGAAACACTCTCTTGATGTCTCTATCAGGTCATTCAGAAATTTTGTCATTTCCTTGCTTGTATGTCTGTCTCTTCCAGCAGAGTGGGAACTCCTCAGTGACATAGCCTATGCCACAGGCATCTATGCCATTGGCACTTTCTTAGCCCCATGCTTTACCAGTGCATCCATTTACCACACAAACATTTATCAAGCACTTGCTTCTGTTGTTGTCAGGTGCCGTCGAGTCGTCTCTGACTCATAGCGACCCTATGTACAGCAGAATGAAACACTACCCAGTCCTGTGCCAGCCCCATGAGCCACCCTTGCTATACCTGAGCCCATCATTGCAGCCACTGGCTCAATCCATCTTGTTGAGGGCCTTCCCCTTTTTCATTGACCCTCCACTTTACCAAGCATAATATCTTTCTCCAGGGAATGGTCCATTCTTACAACATAACCAAGTAGGTGAGACAAAGTCTGGCCATTCTTGCTTCCAAGGAGCATTCCGGCTGCACTTCTTCCAGGACAGATCTATTCGTTCTTCTAGCAGTCCATGGGACTTTCAGCATTCTTCGCCAGCACCATGACTCAAAAGCATCAACTCTTCTTCGGTCTTCCTTATTTATTGCCAGCTCTCACATGCATAGGAGGTGATTGGAAATACCATCAAGTACTTGCTAACCGCATATTTAGGAAACTCCATTGCTCACAGCTTTTCTTTTGTGAATAGCTTGGGAGGGAAAAAAGCAAGCCAATTATTTATTGACTAGAATGCTAAGCTGGTCCTCAAGTGAAGAAGAAAGCAAATGAAAAAGGCAGCTGCATCATCTTGTGGAGAGGGGTCAGGAGTCCCGCTTCTGTTTCTCCTTGCCTCTAAAAGTTGTTCTGACCTGGAGCTAAATAATTCTCCAAATTGCTTACTAACCTAATTAATTACAGCATTTTGTTTAGACGAAAATGCTGTGATTATGTTGGTAATAAACTTACCCTGCATGCTAATTGTGACTTCCAATACTTGAGGACTCTATTTGGAAAACAGAGAGATGGAGGGAGGGAGAGAGAGAGGCGCGGATGTTCATCGTACATCAGCATTAAAATCAGAGAACATCATTATGGACCAATGGGCGGTGTAGGGACACAGGCAGGATGAATAGGCAGGTGCTGCATTCCCTTTGGCAGGCTGTAGGAGGCCAAGTGCTCTGCAATGGTCCTTCTGATGTTACAACTTCTCATTGAAACGTTGTTCTTCAGGCAGCAGACTCTTTCATCTTCACTTCTCCAGCTGCAACTTATTCCATCTTCACAGCAAGATCAAAAGCAGAAGCAGTGAGCCGTTAATATCAAGGCAGCCTCCTTGATGGTGCCTGCCTTTATGTTCAAATGGGGATTTTGTAGATCAGCTTTCCTCCATACATTTTGCTTGATTTTATACAGTTAATTAGAATGAAATATCGAATCTTGGGACATCTATTAATAAATGATCTAATACATTTTCCTAATTTGAAAAGAAAAAGGCATTTTTAGGTATGGGAGTATTACATTGCCTTGCAGAGATGTTATTATTATTATTATTCTACTTTAATTAAGTACGGGAAAAACAGGTTATTAAAATCCACATACCTGATTATTTATAGCCAATTATTTCAATCTCTTCTTCCACCTATGCTAATAAAATTGTCAACACTGTCTACTCAGAATTTCGCTCTCTTTTCTGTACAAGTGCTAGGGGAGAAAAAGACGGTATAGAGAATTTTTAGTGCAGTATTGGCAATTCTGAAAATGCTGTCAAGGAAAAGTGAAGGGCTAGATTGGAGTCAACTTGACGGCAATGCTGTTCTTAGGTGGGAAACACGCCTTTGTCATCATTAAACAATCTCAAAGCAATGCTAACAAGACCATCATTTACTCAGCGGTTCTTTTCTTCATATTTCACTGATTTTACAATGGAAATCAGTGAGGAAACCAGATTTCTAGTTAGTCCCGATATGCAGGTAATCCACTGTATATTAACTACAGTTACTGGAGTTCTTCCACTGATCTCGGGACCAGATAGATTTCTTTCTTCTGTGTCTATAAGTAAGTACTCAGTTAAATTATTAAAAAAATTTTTTGGATCTGAGATCCTGCCCATGTTAAGTCCTAGGGTAAAGGTGGAAAAGGAGGCCCAAGATACTTTCTCTGGATGAACAGTTTCTGATTAATTTCTATTTGCATTTGTTCTGCTACTTGAATTGCTAACAACTAGTTAGCACTGTATCCTCTGAAGTTACACATCGCTAGTCATTGTTATGCTACTTGTGTAACTGAGGAAATACATAAGTTACATGTGCACTAACTTCTGAGTTTGCTCTTAATTGAGTTCTTGTAAAAGTCATTTTAAATTTATGATGATGACTGACCTCCAGGGAGTGCAACTGTCAAGACACAAAGAAGGCTGTTCAGGGACTGAGAGAAAGACAAACCTTCATTATGCAAATATTGTGTTTTCTAGATATGGATGTTCAGTTATTCCTTTATTGTCCTAAATATACATAAATATTCTAATTGCAGCTTTTATACAAAAGACACCCAAGAGCTTGTATCCTGGCTGGTAAAAGGACCCTGAAGAATACTAAGTAGAAAGATGCCTGTGAAGAATAATACATATTTTTGAAAAATACTGCATGAGGCAAGGTTTTCCCAGACTTCTGTCTTCTTCCTTGATGCTCTAACAAGGGTCTTAGAGTAGTGTTAAAGACCAAGAAAGCTTGGAATCTTATTGAGGGCGTCAGAATCTCAAGGCCA
>NW_006921948.1:392600-394799 GCF_000298275.1 Orycteropus afer afer
TTGTTGTTGTTTAGACCTGTTTGAAAGGAGTTCTGGTGGTGTGGTGGCTAAGGCATTTGGCTGCTAATCAAAAGGTTGGTGGTTTGAACCCCCAGCTGCTCCATGGAAGAAAGATGAGGCAGTCTGCTTGCATAAAGATTTATTGTCCTGCAAACCCAATGAGGGTCATTTTGATTCGGAATCGACTCAATGGCAGTGAGTTTGGTTTTTGGAAACCTGTTTGGGGTTGGAAATATTCCTCAGTAACCACTCTGAGCTTACCCCATCCTTGGAAGCATGACAGAGTGGAATTCATATTCCTATGTAATGGTGATATACAAGGACATCTGCTGCAAAACTAAGATGGCTTATTATTATTATTATTGTGATTTGGGTGAAAGTTTATAGAACAATTTCATTTTCCATATGGCAGTTCATTCACATTTTGTTTCATGACATTGAGTGTAATTTCCCACAGTATAACTAATAACTGTCTTCCCACTTCCTCCCCATAGTTACCTCTTCCCTGTGTCCTTCCCTCCATGCAGTCCTGACCCCTGAGCTGTCTCTCTGTGAATACACAGTCCTTCTGTTCTGCTGTGATTGATCTCTCCAAAGAGTGTATCTACCTGATGTAAATGTTCAGCCCATATGCCAGTTTTTTATTTGGCTGGAAGTCACAGGAGTGAGCTCAATTCTAGACCTGATGGGCAGCTAGGGGCCATAGTCTCTGGGATTTCACCAGGCTCTATCAGACCAGCAAACCTGTTTTTGTTTTGTTTTGTTTTTTACAATTTTGAGTGTTGTCCACATTGTTCTCCCACTCTATCCAGGATCTCCTACACAGATCTCCATCCAAGTGGTTGGCATCTGTAGCCAGGCACCATCTAATTCTTCTGGTCACATGGTCACATAGGCTGAGGATCACATGGTCTACCAGTCCCTTGGATTAATTGTTTCCATGCATGTTTGGTTTTCTTCATTCTTCTTTGCTCTGGACAAGGAGAGACCCATTGTTACATGTAGATGGCTCCTTGCAAGCTTTTAAGATCCCAGTCACTAGTCATCAAAGTAGGATCTGGAACAATTTTTTTGTGTAGTATGTTATGCCAATTGAGCTTGATGTCCCCTTGGACCATGGTCTGAAGCCTACAGGTCCAACTACTCACTCCCTCCGGGTTGCTGGCTGTGGCCAAGAAATGACCATAACCTTTTCCCTTGAACATTCAAATGCACTTGTAGAAACATTGTCTGCCAACCGTATACATGGTCATGGACCACTCCCCCATGCCTAGGCATACCTGATTGTTCAGCCTGTCCACCCATCTATCCACCTAGATCAATGTTTGCCTTCACTGACAGCACGGTACTGTATGTGCAAAAGGGTTCCTCTTTGTTGTCTATATCTCCCATGTACCTCTCTATGTCTTTCTCTTCCTCAATGCCACCATGTTGATCACTCACATTTGGTTCATTGTCCTTCCCTTCATCCAAATCAATACTTGTCTTTACCTATGTAGCAGTGTTCCCTCCTCTCTCCTCTTACCCCTGGTCACCAACAAAGAATGTTTCCTTCCATACATAAACCTTTCCTTGACTTTTCATAATCGCAGACTAATATAATATTTGTCCTTCTGTGATTAAGTTATTTCACTCAGCATAATGTCCTTCCAAGTTTATCCACATTATGTGGTGTTTTGTCGATTCTGTTATTCTTTAGGGTTGCGTAGTATTCCATTGTGTGTATGTGCTATAGTTTGGTTATCCATTCTTCTGTTGGTTGGCATGTAGGTTGTTTCCATCTTTTTGCTATTGTAAATAGTGCTGTGATGAACATGGGTGTCCTGGCTCTCACTTCTTTAGGATATATACTTAGTAATGGGATGGCTGGGTCAAATGGTATTTCTAATTCCAACTTTTTAAGGAATCTCCAGACTGCTTTCCACAGTGGTTGTACCATTTGACAGTCCCACCAGCAGTGTATGAGAGTCCCAATCTCTCCACATCCTTGCCAGCATTTGTTATTTTCTGTCTTGTTGAACTTGCTACTAATGCTGGGGCAAGATGGTATCTCATTGTTGTTTTGATTTGCATTTCTCTAATGGCTAATGATCATGAGCATTTCTTCATGTGTTTGTTGGCTGCCTGAATATCCACTTTGCTGAAGTATCCATTCATGTCTTCTGCCCATCTTTTAATTGGATTATGTGTCTTTTTGTT
>NW_006921948.1:396452-402604 GCF_000298275.1 Orycteropus afer afer
CATTGTCTGCCAACCCTATATATGATCTTGGATACACTCCCCATTTAGACATACCTAATTGTTTAGCCTGTCCACCTATCTATCTGTCCATATACCCATGTTTGTTTTCACTGACAACTCAGTATGTACAGGTCTTTTTTGTCTCTGGTAAGATTTTTTTCCAAGTATTTTATTTTTTTGGTAGCTATTGTAAATGGTGTTGATTTCCATATTTCTTTTTCAGCAGTCTCTTTGCTGGTGTAGAGGAATCCAACTGACATTTGGATGTTGATCTTGTATCCTGCCACAATGCTAGATCTCTCAACTAGTTCCAGTGTTTTTTTTTTGTGTGTGTTTTTTTTTGTTTTACTGAGTCTCTTGGGTTTTCTAGGTATAGGATCATATCATCAGCAAATAGGGACAGTTTGACTTCTTCCTTACAAATTTGGATGCCTTTGATTTCTCTTTCTTGCCTTATTGCCCTGGCTAGGACTTCCAATACAATGTTAAATAAAAGTGGTGATAGAGGGCATCCTTGTCTGGTTCCTGTTCACAAAGGGAACGGTTTCAGTCTCTCTTCATTGAGAATAATGTTGGCTGTTGGTTTTGCATATTTGTCCTGTATTGTATTGAGGAATGTCCCTTGTATTCCTACTCTGCAGAGAGTTTTTATTAGGAATGGGTGTTGGATTTTATCAAATACCTTTTCTGCATCAGTTGATATGATCATGTTGTTCTGAAAAACTAAAATGACTCTTAATGGTGGCAAGTAGACTCGAGAACAGGAGAGGAATGAGCATGGGTGGGTAGGGTTATGGTTCCCTCAGTATGTCTTCACTTTCAACTGATTACCGTACCCTCTGCAGACTGTACACAATCTGTTAAACATACAATGAACAACTGCTACATACCAAATACTGTGTTGTATGCCGTGAGGATCCTGACAGGAGGGTAATAGTTAAGAGGAAGGCCTCTAGAGCCAGACTGTTTGGGTTTGAATCTCAGTCTCAACATTTACTAGTCAGGAAAAATTATTAAATTTCTTTGAGTCTGAGTTTTCATCTTTAAAATACTAAGAACTGTGGTAAACATAATAATGGCCATGTCCTCATAATCTATGAAAATATTACTTTAGAAAGCAAAATAAACTTTATAGATGCTGTTACATTAAGGACCTTGAGATGGGAAGATTATCCTGGATTATCCAGGTGGACCCACTGTAATCATATAGGTGCTCAAAAGTGGAGGAATGTTTCTGACTACGGTCTGAGAGAAAATCAGAAAGATGACATCTTGAAGACTCAGTCTGCCATTTTTTTGCTTTAAAAATGGAAGAAGGGACCACAAGCCAAGGGATGCAGGTGATCTCTAGAACTTGGAAAAGGCAGAGAAACAGATTCTCCCCTAGAGCCTTCAGAAAGGAGTGCAGCCCTGCTGACACCTTAGCCCAGAGACCCATGTCAGACTTCTGAAATATAAGATAATAAATTTGTGTTGCTTTATTTTACTGTGGTTTAGTTTGTTGTAATTTGTTGCAGGAGAAAACTAATACAGTGCCTCATGAATTTGTTGTGAGAATTAAGTAAGTGATTTTATGTAAAATACTTAGAGTAGTATCTAACACATAATACATACATTTTAAGTATGAGTTATCATCACTAATATTATCCTAAAAAGAGTAAGACAGTGACTACTAGGGAAGTAGGGGATGGATATGACCACAACTGATCACAATGTGTCGAACATGGTTAAGAGTTGTATTGAAGTGCTGCAGAACATCAGTGGTAGAGATGAATAACTCACAGAGATGATATTAGAGATGAACGTAAGGCAAAGAGTGAAACTTGATCAGATAAAGAGAAGAGTGCTCAGGCAGAGAGGTAGCAGGAGACAATGCATATAAAAGTAGAACAGCCAGGAAACTGGTGTGGCCTCCTTTTGATGCCCCAAAAATCATTTCTCTGGTTCATATCTCCGCCTGATCACAACTATGTGGAAAAAAAAAAAAATAATACATAGAGAGTATTATATAGCTGAAATTCAGTACTCATCCAAGGGATACCTGAAAGCTTGCATCTAGTTTCTTCTGAACTTCATCCCATGCACTTTTTCCCTTTGCTAATTTTGATCTGTACCATTTTTCTATAATAAACCATAACTGTATGTTTAATAGCTTCAAGTCCTGTGAGTCCTTCTGGCAAATCATCAAGCCAGAAGTTGGTCTTGAGGATGCCTAACACAGTTTTCTTTAACTATGTAAATTATCATCAGTAAAGGATGATGTTGGCCGGGTTATTAATATACATGTTGAAATGAACCTTACACACTGCAATATATCCAGACCTTGTTTAAGCTAATCTGTGGTCATATCTTGAAGTCCATCAAGTATTGATGAAGAAAAAGCAGGAAGTCAACTGACTCAGCTCAGAGGGCCTCTTTCCCTGGCCTCTCTCATTACTCCACATACATCTTTGTGTTCACTGGGTAACCTTCCAGAGAGCCTAGAGTCATTCTTTCGTCCCTACAAGACAAGAAGCTGTTCATTTTCTTATTTCCCTAAAGGGAAAATGATGTTTGGAAGTAGACTGACGGCATGGAAGCTGGGACAGTAAGTTATGTACAATTAGCAGCAGCATTCTATTTTTACTATATATTTTGCCTAAAACCCTGCTAAGATTGGCAGCTATGAACTAGGCTTTTCAGGCTTTATCACAGAAATGAATTGCCTTGTTGTTGTTATGTGCCGTCGAGTCGGCCCCGACTCATAGCGACCCCTCCTTGAGTTTCTGAGGTGGTATCACTATGGAAGTACATTGCCCAATCTCCATAGCAAGTGATAATACACAATTCAATTATAACCTTACCCTCTAACTTTTATACTTTACCTAGGTCATTCTTCTATGTGTTACTGAAACACACATAGATGATTTCAACTATAGTCTCATACTTTTTAAACTACAACCTGAAGACTTTACTTAAAAACTTTGCTTTAAAAAAATGAAAACAAAACCAAACTTGTTACCGTTGAGTCAATTCTGACTAGGCGCAACTCTGTGTGTTACAGAGTAGAACTGTTACATATAGTTTTCTTTGCTGTAATCTTAATGGGAGCAGATTGCCAGGCCTTTTTTCTGTGGTGTCATTGGGTGTGTTTGAAACACCAACATTAAAGTTAGTGGTAGAGCGCAAACCATTTGCACCACCCAAAGACCTAAAGAGAACAACAACTATGTAGATGTTGCCACTGAGTACATAAGTGGCAGTAGCTCTGTGATGCCTTTTAGAATGTCCTTTATGGTGCTGCTTAGATCTCAGACCAGTGATCAATATATAACAGTCCACACCAACCCAGGGCTCTTCATTCTCCAATCCAGGAGCAATTTTGATCACATTCCCCTGATTTGAAATCATTAATGGCTCCTATTTCCTATCCTGCCAGACTCAAATACTTATCCATGAATTTCAACATCCTCTGTAATCAGACTCCGTCTTACTTATGCAATCTTGTCTCTCTTTCCATTCTCTTCAATCCACTTCCTTTGTTCTGATCACTTCAAGTTTCTTTTTCACTGTCCCTTCAAGAAGCCATATTTATTCTGACTTCTAGACGTGTGCTTGAGCAACTTTTTCAACCACTCTCTTCCCAACACACAGACTAGTGTTGCAAATCAAATCTGTCCTTCAAACTTCAGTCCATAGTTCACAGCACCCATGGAAACTCAGTATTCCAATTCTCAGTGTTTTCTCTCTGCCTAGAACTGGCATCAACACGACATGTTCATTCCTGCTTACAGGCTTTTGTACATCCTGTTTCCTCTTTATTCCACCAACCCATTTCACTGGCTCCTTCTGCTATTAAAATCAACAAGGTCCTAAATAAAGGCCACTCAGTAGTGCTCCATGGTCACCTAACTGGCTGTGGCTCAGGCAAAAGGGCCTTATCTGGGCTCTAAGGAGAAAGCTAGGGAAGTGCCTGCAGTTTAGGGTGAAGGAAGGAACACAGGACCAGGAACTCAAGAATGCATCCCTTAGTAGAAGCTCACAGGCTAAAGAGATCAAGGGTAGCCCCTGGCACTGGGAACCCACTGCTTTGCAAGACACTCGGTCTGGCATATTACCCCATTTGATCTTTTGGAATGACAAGGGTCTGAGAACTCAAGGGACCTTCATCACCTCACTTGTGGCTGGGATTTGCATGGGACTCTGGTTCGGTCATCCATCTTCTGGGGAAAATCAGGCAATGGGACTAGACAGTTTCTACTGCCCCATCTCCCTCTGAAGGGCCGGGAGTCTGCTCACAAGGCAATGTCCACAGCAGAACTGGACTGCCACAATTTTCTCTCTTGCTTTTTAGCAGCTCAAATTACTTGCAGGTGGTGTATATACGTGTATTAGAAAGAGTGACCTTTCCTGACATGCGAGGTTTCAAGCCTGCCATTGGAAATGCAGACAGACATTAGATGTGCTTGTGTACCTACCAGCTCAATGCTTTCACCTTGCTCTATATTAAGACCTTCTTATACCACATTGAACTCTCTTTCATCACAAATGTTCACATTTTCCCAAGGTGTCATTCTTTCTTCCCAGCTCTGTATGCCTGTATTCAGCAGTTGGAAGTCCAGCTTCCAAAAAGGAATCTGAAGGTGGCTGCTTTGTAATTTATCTACCTGATTTACAGTCCTCACAGCAGCAGCCTCTACTCAAGAACATAATTGGAGTACTCCTTCCAAGTTAATGGATCTGCCTACCACTCAAGCAAGAGTGCGACTCTGTTAAAATAACAAGCGTAGGCTGTAAGGCATTCTCTCCATGCCCTGTATATTACCAGGCGTTTGAAATGCTAGACTTTGAACCAATTAGAAGCCTGTGGTTGCCTGCTTTATTCTTGGTTTACATATAAGCAACACACACAACAGCAACCTCACACTAAGTATATATTTGAAACATCCAGTACAATGCCTCCAATACTTATCTCGCAGAATGTTTAAGCACAGAATCTTCCATCAAGTACTTTTCCATTAGACATGTGCTCACCCCTTGGCCCCACCTCTTCCCAATGACCCTCTGGATTCTGGTTTTCTTTCCTCTTTCCTATACTCTGTACATTTGCAGTTATTCAGCAAAGGGCTGATTTTCCATTTTATCCTGGCCCTGACCCAGACTGTCAACAACTGTCCTCCTCCCAACCCTTGTTACTGTGCAGTTGGAAGTCACTTTTCCTAAGGAATTAGTGTCCTTATGTTGTCTACTATGATAATTACCTAGCCTTTGGGGCAGTCTCAAGGGAGGTGCACACACCCAGGAGCAAAGCATCACAGTGAGGCTTAGTCTCCTCTTATAGTGTGCCCATACCTTCCAGTGGCTCCTGTTAGCCCTTACCTCTGAGATAGGCTTTCCATATTTTTTCCATACTTGTAAATTATATCCCACTGCAAATGTATCCCAGACTAGCAGCATTAATGTTGCATGTCTCCTAAACAAGATGGTTGTTGTTGTTGTTTTTTGCCATCGACTCGGCCCCGACTCCTAGCAACCCCTCCTTGGGTTTCTGAGGCAGTATCACTATGGAAGTAAATTGCCCAACCTTCCTTTCAAGGAGTGGCTGGTGGTTTGAACTGCCAGCCTTCTGGTTAGCAGTCAAGTACCTTAGGCACTACGCTACCAGAGCATTTTAATGGCAATCTACCTCACCATTTTTATTGTTTTTCATCTTCCCATTCAAGAGTATCTCTTTATTCCACCCCTTCCCCACTGTTTTTCTCCCAGTGGAGTGATCTCCATACATTAGGAGTGGATAGTAATCTCTCAATACATATTAACTGTGATTGTTATTATTAAGTACCATGTGTTGGGTTCAATAATTTAATCCTCATTGACTATAATAAGGAGTAGGTAGGTACTTTAAAACATTTTTGTGCTGTCTACCACTATGCTATTCTCCCACAGGTGTCTGAACACACAGCAAATGATCAAGTCTCAACTCCAGATATGGTCATCTACTTGTGAGATCATATAGCTAGTTAATATAAGTAAACATTGGATGTGTGTCCCGTGTACACAACTGAGTTTGAAATGGCCACATTTAGATGGAAACATTCACCATCTTGCCAAAACATTCTAGAAAGAAAAATCCGTGTGTTTCAGTCATGAAATCAGAAAAAAAAAAAAAAAAA
>NW_006921948.1:403739-413103 GCF_000298275.1 Orycteropus afer afer
CTATGGGGAGGAAGTGGGAGGGGAGCTGCTGCATTGTAAATTTTGGTCAATGACATGAGACAAAGTATATGTGAACTGCTGTATGAAAAGTGAATTCACTCTGTAAATCTTCATCCAAATCCTAATTAAAAAAAAAAAAAGATAATGCCTCACATGTCCTTAGAAACTCTCCCATTGGGAAAATAAAAAAGACGGGGAGGGAGGAGAAAGAGATAGTTCCTAAAGCAACTCTCATGTAATGTGAGGAGAACTTTGATTGATGGAAAACAGAAAGCTGCAGGAGAATCCCCGAGCACTAATGTATCTTGAAGGCGCACTAGCCCCAAAGGTGGATGAGAAGCTGAGTTACGGGAGTACATCAATATCAACACAACCTTCTGGTCTCATTAACATTCCACTGGAATTCATCAGATTACAAATTTGTGAAGTCTCCTTCGATTAAACTTCCTGACAACCATACTTTCCTTTCTCTATGGCCTTTGTCACTGCCTTTTCTTTTGTGTGTATGTGCAGAGGGTTTCATAAAGAATACTCACTAAAACCTTGTTGAAAGGACAAATGCATGAGGAACAGGGGAATGAATGCATCTTAGAAAACAGAAGGACAATTATCTGTAGACAAAAAAAAAAGGTAAAGAAGGCAGTAAAGTGAATGGCAATGTAGGAAAGATTCATGAATGATGAGTGTCCTGAAAATATGATAGAAGTAAAAATATTTCCTCTGAGAAACAGCTCTCCTAACATGAACTATTTTCTACTTTTCAGTCAAGAATCAATGCATGTTAAGTCTGAAGGTAGAGGAGCCAATGAGTCAACCATTTTGGTCAAATCATTTTTGCAGAGTCTCATTCCACCCCAGATAGAGAGAATTTGCCCAAGATCGTGCAATTCGTCAGCAGCCGCCTCTGTATGCAGGCCTGACTTCTGTTAACTCAAAACCCTACACTCTTTCTGTAGTACCCTACCAGAAAAAAACCTGACAGGGATTGTGCTAACGTAAGAGAGCCAGAGTGTCGTATTGCTTGTAGAGGTTGTGGTGATCTCCAAGGAGAAGATATCATCTGAATTAACTCTTGAAGCATGAAAAGGCATTTTTCAAGAGGACAGGGCAGGGAAGGGTATTTAAAATAGAATAGCATGTGTCAAGGCAAGGAGGAATGACAGAGCCTGGTGTGTTCAAGGATCTCCAAATAACTTTCATGGTTCAAGTTCATGTTGCATGTGTGAGAGTGCTGTGTCACGGGGTTACAGAGGTTGGCATGGCCAAGACCATAAAGGATCTTAAGTGCCAAGCTAAGGAGTTTAAGGAGCCCTGATGGTGCAATGATACTCAGCTGATAACCAAAAGGCTGGTGGTTTGAACCCACCACTGTTCCATGAGAAGGTGAATGGGACTATACCATGAATATATCTAGGTTTGGCAGAGGGTATCTCTATCTATGTATTTAAATGTGCTGGAAATATAGCCATGAATGCAGTAGAACACACAGGGGGCAAGGTTATGAAAACTTCTTAGCTATAACCGAACACCTTGATGGAATGAGTCGCTGGGCCTGGGGGCACAGGACCATAATCTCAGAGGACACTAAGGTCAGTTGGCATAACATAGTCCACTTTGGTGAGTATTGCCTAGAGTCTTAAGAGCTTGTGAGTGACCATCTAAGATGCAACTATTGGTCTTTCCCTGTCCAGAAGAGAGAAAAAAGTCAAAGACTCGAGGCAACAATTAGTCCAAAGGACTAATAGACCATGTGAACCACAGCCTCCATGACCCTGAGACCAGAGGAACTGGTAGTGTCTGGCTACCACTGCGGACTGCTCTGAAAGGAATCACATTAGGAGGTCTCGGCTAGAGTGGGAAAAAAAATGTGGAAAAAAATGCAAAATAATAATAATATTAAAGACCAGGCTTGCTGGTCTGATAAGGACTGGTAGAACCCCTGAGACTATGGCCCTTAGACACCCTTTAAGCCTGTAACTGAACTCACTCCTGTGGCTCAACTTTTAGCCAAATGATAGAGAGCCCTATAAGGTGAACAGTAACACCAGGGAGGTATGCATTCATTAGAACAGTCAACTATAAGAGCTCAAAAGGGCAGCGTTTGCCCAGGGATAAATCTAAGAATGCAGGAAAGAAGGACAAAGGGAAATGGTAAACACAGGCGGAAGTGGAAAGAGTGCTGTTCCGTTGTGGGGACTGCAATCAGTGTCACAAAACAAAATGTGTATGAATTCTTGAATGGAAAACAAATTTGTTCTGTAAAAACCTTCACCCAAATCACAAACAAAAGTAATAAAAATGCAAAAAAAAAATTAAATATTGTGTCCTTGGAAACACTATGGGACGGTTCTACTCTGTCTTATAGGGTCACTATGAGTCAGAATGGACTCGAAGGTAATGGGTCTTCTTTGTTTTGTTTTAGGCAATAGGGATCCACTGAAGAGTTTGGATCAAGGAAGTGAAAAGATTTGATTTTGTAGTTTGGAGATACCTGGAGAATGGAAATGTGGGGTCAAGCAGTTCGGACCAGAGCAGGGAAAGGCTTAAACCTAGTTGGTTTAGAAGTTCTCAATAGAATTACCGAAATCGGCTGACCAACTGAGTTTGCACATGGTACATGTGAGTGGAGGAATTGACGGGGAGAGAGGTTTAAATTCACTTGGTTGTCAGGTTGAATATTGACATCGTTTGTCAAGAGAGGGAATAAGTAAACAGGAAGAAATCCAGAAGTGGCAAGGGCTCCATTTTGAAGACAGAATGGTCCTCACTTGGGTTTGAATCCTAATTTTGCCACTTACAACTCAGGCAAGTTATTTTATCACCCTGAGCCTTGGCTTGCTATGTGTAGTTTTCATCTATACCATGTTTTGCACAATGGGTGGTTCATTTAATTGAAACTAATACAAGTATCTGGTGGACTCATTGGGGGTTTGAGGTTCTGGTAACACATCCAGACAGAGAAGTGTGTTACAGTCTGGATCTGTCTGCTCCAGGCATGGGTGGCCTTCCTAGGGCCTGGGATAACCTAAAGATTAAGGCCTTTCACTTTTATTTATTCTTAAGTGGTTTTTCTTTATTTAACATAAATTGCATTTTCCCCATTAAAAATAATATAAAATATTCACGAAAAATTGAAAATGAGAAAAGTGCAAGGAGCAAGAATTTAAATTAGACAAATTCTCACCACATATAACCACTGGCAACATTCTGACATATTGCCTTCGTTTTTTTTTTTCCATTCTCTATTATTCTCTTTTATTAATATATATCTGTATTCTTAGAAAGCAGCATACTATTATCATTAACTTTAGCTATTCACATCTTATTATAGTAGTTCCCCATTTATTTCTCAATTTCAAACATTTCTTGACTTGTCTCGTGTTTATTCTTTGAGGTGAACTTTACAATTTTTGGCAAGTTACAGAAATTCCATTTGGTTCATTCTCTGAATTATGTTAAAATTATAAATTAATTTGTGGAGAATGGGCATCTTTGCAATATTGAGTCTTCTAATTTAGGGCTCTGTTACATCTATTGATGGGAAACATTTTAAATCTACGTGAACTTGGGCATATTGTTTAACTTCGCAATAAATAAATTTTTTTTGACTATAATTGTACCTATCTTATAGCATGTTGGGAAAATTAAATGAACTAATACATGTGAAGTAGTTTGAATAGTACAAGACACATAGTAAGTGTTTTATCATTTTTGTTGTTATTTCCCCTGGTAAAATTTATCATTTTCTTCAATAGGCCCCACACATTTCTTGTTAGGTTTACTCCTGGTTTTTTTTTTTTTTTTCCCCACTGTAATTAGTAGGGTTGCCAGATAAAATGAAGGACACCCAGTCAAATTTGAACTTCAGATAAACAACAAAAACCTTATGTTTCAAGCAAAACTTTGGACACACATATCCTAAAAAATTATTCATTGTTTACTTGAAATTCAAATTTAACTGGACTGCCTGGATTTTTTTATTTTTATTGTTGTTCAATCTGGCAATGCTGTCATTGAGACTAAGCTATTTTCATGATTTTTTAAAACTGTTTGGGAGAAATAGAGAAGGTGTGCCTGGTATTTTTATTTCTATTTCCTTAGAGCAGTGGTTCTCAAAAGCGTTAAGGGAAATGAGGATCACCTGGAGGGCTTTGCTCTTCCTCTGATAGCTGCAGTCTAGCCCGAGCGGTTTGACACAGGGGTCTGGGATGGGGCTGGAGACTTCCTTAGTGGAACTCTTAGCGATAAAGTGTCTAACGCTTTATCGTTGGGTCCCCTTGGTTTATACTTTTGTTTTGGCAGGTAGTCAAATCATCTTCACTTCATAACAATATTGTCTCCAGAAAGCAGATAATTAAAATGTTCTTTTCCTTGTATCTTGTGTTTGTTCTAACTTTCAGGGTGATAAATAAATATTCAGGCTAAATAAATTTATAGTACATCTTCCTGCCTTTTTCCTGACTTGAATAGGGATGTCTCTGGTGTTTCACCATTACATGCACTGTGGCAAAGATACGTTTTAGTCATTTAAAAGAATGATTAATTTTTAATATGCCTTATTCCTAGCTTAATAAAATGTTAATGCCTTTTAATACTTATCAATATGGTCATATTATTCTCCATTGTTCTATTTATGCATCAAATTATATAAATAATCTTCTAATGTTAAACTAACTTTGCATTTCCAGGTTATACAAATATAATCATGGCATATAATTCTGTTAATATACGACTGTATTTTATTTGCTTGTATTTTAATAAGAACATTTCTATACCATATTTGAACTCTTTTTATTTATTTATTTATTTTTTTAAGCAGGGTTATTAGAGTGTAACCCTGGGTAAGTTACTGAACTCAAGCTCTCAAAGCGTCAATTTCAGCTTCTTTCAAATGGGCAAAATAATAGCTTTACTACTTCCGTAGTGCTACTGCCTTGGCAACCCAAGGAGGGGTCGCTATGATTCGGATCCGACTGGACGGCACACGACAACAACAACCTGGGTCAGGCACCATAACCACTGCCATTGGGTCCATTCTGACTCATAGCGACCCTCATCGGGTTTCCACAGCTGTCAATCTTTACAGAAGTTGATTGCCTCATCTTCCTCCTGCAGAGCAGCTGGTGGTTTGAACTGATGACCTTCTGGTTAACAGCCAAATGCCTTACCCATTACATCCCAAAAACTCCTTATGGGCCAGGCACATGTAAACTCTATTTGGATGAACACCGTTGTATGCTTTCAGCTCTCAGCTCTGTTCTTAGCATAGCAGGTTGTACATAATTTGAGCTCAGTAAAAGGTTGTTATTATTAGTAATTGGGAACTGGGCTTACTGCCTGTTAGAGGAGGCAGTTTTTGATCAAGTAATCACCCCACTCACCCAAATTTCAAATTATAACTTCTATCCTTTCTGTAGGGAGCTCTGGTGGCGTAGTGCCTAAGGCACTTGACTGCTAACCAGAAGGCTGGCGGTTCAAACCCACCAGCCACTCCTTGGAAGGAAGGTTGGACAATCTACTTCCGTAGAGATACCACCTTGGGAACTCAAGGAGGGGTCGCTATGAGTCGGATCCGACTCCATGGCAGTGCGTTTGGTTTTGGTTTGCTTATCCTTTCCGCAGTGTCAAGAGGATCTAGAATGGGGTGGAATAGTCTTCTTTCCCGCTGAAGTAATGCTTCAACTCAGAGTTGAAGGCTGGGTGCCATTAAATATGTTAGGAGATGTGCTGACACAATTTCAGGTGAACCAGAAGAGCAGGTGCAAAGTGCTGTTTAAGGAGGGAGCATTGCGGTTACAGAGGAGGGAGAGTTAGAGTGAGTGCAGGAAAAAGCCAAGGGCATAGTGTGCGAGGACACTGGGGCAGGGGGCCGAGTCAGCCCGGGCCTTGAAGAATGTGGCAAGGGCTGCTTTCCTTATCTTCTGAGCAGTGGAAAGCCACCAAGGGGTTATAGGAAGCGATGGTTATGGACAGTTCTATATCCCAAAAAGATCCTTTTAGCTGTTGCATTTAATGTAGCTTCAGTGGAAAGGTTTACTTATAATGATTTTTATAATTTACCTACTACATTTAATGTGTGTATGTGTTTTTGTTTTTTTAATGTTAAAATGTCTCATGGCACAGAGAAGTTGTCCAAAGCAAGGTAAATACATGTATGTGTGTATTTATCGATTGTTCTTTGATAAACATAAAAAGATCAACATACTAACAGTGACTTTATGCAATGACATATTTATACAAAATCTCTTCCATGCAAACAAGTCGTTCCATAGTATTACCAGGTGTAGGCACGAAGGCTGCAGGGGTTTGAGCATATGTGTTAATCCTATGACCTTTGCAGATAAATCAGGGGGCTCTCTCCCAATATTTTATTCCTGAGTTGAGTTTCTGCATTGTTCATGCCGTTGCTAGCTTCAGAAATTCCTTTGGAAGTCCCATCTCTCCAGATGTCTTTGCCTTTGTAACCAGCATCATTGGTTAACCCAAAAGCTCCCCCTTTCTGATTAGAACAAATTGCTCGGGACCCCCACCGGCTGATAGAAATGAGTTTGGAGCTGGGAATAGAGGCCTGTGTGGGTGGGGGTAGATGCTAAAGAACCTTCGCAGAAGGAAGAAGCTAATTCATGTCCTTTCCAAAAATGTTTTCCGGCTCATCAGAGAGACGGGGAAGGAAGAGTTTGTGAAGCTGGATGATTGCTTAATCTCGCCAAAGACACAGCTTTTGGTCTGTTTGGTATTACGTATGGGACGTTACGTTCCCACTTAAATTCCAAACGGATCTGAAAATATTATCTTTGGATGAGATACGTACAAGAATAAGAATTATAAAAAATGATCTGTTATCTTGAGACTGAAACTTTGCATTTCAATAATCTTTTCCAGCGTAGCCTTGTGATTCTGTTTACTCAGACACACGCCATTTTTGCAGTGTTGTTCTTTTGCTTAGAATGATAGCAGGTGTTGAGTGAAGAAGCTTCACTTTGGGGAAAAAAAATTTAAAAAGCCCACTAAAGATTGAACTCCCTGGTTTTGGACAGCTCATAGTTAAAGCAACTGTGTTATTTAGAGGACAGAAATCATCTATCATCACAGAATCTAATGTATCTAGTTTTGTCACACCAGTAAACGTCTTCTGTGGTTGACTGCCTTTCGGAATTTGAGTTTAAGAATGCTACAGAGGCTTCCGTAGGAGCTCTGGTAGCATAGTGGCTAAGCACTTGACTGCTCACCAGAAGGCTGGCAGTTCAAACCCACCAGCCACTCCTCGGAAGGAAGGTTGGGCAATCCTACTTCCTTAGTGATACTGCCTCGGAAACCCAAGGAGGGGTCGCTATGAGTCGGGGCCGACTCGACGGCACATAACAACAACAACAACAACAAAGAGGCTTCAGATGGAGTTAGGAGATAACTTATAAGGATATGCCAACGGCGAACGCGGGCTTGCCTCCTGCTTTGGTTCTGAGAGAACAACCGAACTAACCTACCCGTTGCTTTCCAGCTGATTCCGACTCACAGCGGCCCTAGAGGACGGAGTAGAACTGCCCCAGAGGGTTTCCAGGGCTGCCAGTCTTTACGGAAACAGACTGCCCCATCTTTCTCCTGAGGAGTGGTGGATTTGAATCACTAACCTTTCATTGAACAGCCGAGCCCTTAACACGGTACCATCAGGGCTCCTTTGAACTAAGCTCAGTCACGTGCAAAAGGTAGGAGAAAAGCTGAACTACAATGTTAATATACTTCTGGTAAGGCGGGGCTTTTGGTCTCTTTGTTACCTTGTCCAATGTTGTGGATGTGTTTGTGATTTTGGTTTTGAACTATAGACCTAGATTTGATGAAATTAAAAAGAAAATTCTGCTCTATGCTCACAGATTCATTCAGAAAATATGTCTTTAGTGTACCAACTTTTTTGAATCCTATTGTTGGTGTGGGGGGGTTGGGGGAGCGTATTAATAATAATTATAATAAAAGAAGATACGATTTCCATGCTGGATTAGAAAAAGCAAAGCATATTCCAGAGGGTTTTATTAAAGGCCAGTTCGCCTGGTATGTTAGGGAAGCATAATTAACATCACAGAGGGCCAGCCAGGATCACATTTTGCCGATTGTAAAAATGGTTCCTCTGTCAGCTTCCCTTTCTGCCTACTCAGGCAGTCCAATTAGCTGCATTTGGAATTACTTCCACTATTTTTTTAACCAACTATTTGACAACTCTCATTTTAATTACTCAGAGAAACTGCTATGCGTTTTTCTCTCAGGAGACTTGTGAATAGTAATAATACAACATTAGCCATCTCTGGTAGTATAGTGGCTAAGGCACTTGACTGCTAACCAGAAGGCTGGCGGTTCAAACCCACCAGCCACTCTTCGGAAGGAAGGTTGGGCAATTCTACTTCCGTAGTGATACTGCCTCGGAAACCCAAGGAGGGGTCAGTATGAGTCGGGGCCGACTCGATGGCAAACAACAACAACAAGCCATCTTTGGAGTCAAAGAAAGTACTGATGGAAAATCAATCTTACATCTCTTCTTCCAAAATTTCAAGATACGGTAATACCTGCAAACGCCAAAACCTATGTAAGGTAGAAACTTGTCAGAGAAGGAAAACTCAAATATTTTCTACTACTAGAGAGTGATAGGACCTCTGGTGCTGTAGGGCCTAAGGCATATGACTGCTAACCAGAAGGCTGGTAGTTCAAACGCACTAGCCACTCCTCAAAAGGAAGACTGGGCAATCTGGTTCCATAGTGATACCACCTTGGAAACTCAAGGAGGGATCTCTATGAGTTGGAATAGACTCCACAGTTTGTTTGTTTGTTTGTTTGTTTAGAGAGCGATAGAAAAGTGCTAAGACTGCACTAGGTCACAGGTCAAAGGTGGGAAACTTGTGAGACTCAGAAAAACTAGACAGTCCTGTAGAATTGTTGTTCTTAGAGATTTCACTGTACAATTTTCCTTTGCATGAGAATTTCTTGGAAGAAAAAAGCCGATGGGGCTGGGAGTAAGAGAGAAACTATTTTCCTATTTTCAAAACGTTCTTAGAGAACAGCAATCAATGCCTTTACAGGTATAGGTGGTGGTGGTGGTTTTTGTTCTTGGCTTTGAACCGGCTCCTAATTCATGGCCACCCCATGCAAGAGGGTTTCAGACTGTTGTGACCCACAGGATTTCCATTGACTGATTTCTGAAAGAAGATTGCCAGGCCTTTCCTCCTGCTCTGCATACTTCTTTACAATTCATCTGGTGGGTGCTTGCAAGATTTTCAGGATGCTAAGCCAAGTATCGGGAGCTCTGGTAGCATAGTGGCTAAAGCACTTGACTGCTAACCAGAAGGCTGGCGGTTCAAACCCACCAGCCACTCCTCGGAAG
>NW_006921948.1:413233-417414 GCF_000298275.1 Orycteropus afer afer
AACAACAACAAAGCCAAGTATCAGGATCCTCACTTTTCATGAAGAGCAATCTGTGACGTTGTTGTTGTTGTTATGTGCCATCAAGTTGGACCTGACTCATAGCGACCCCTCCTTGGGTTTCCGAGGCAGTATCACTATGGAAGTAGATTGCCCCATCTTCCTTCTGAGGAGTGACATTAGTGAAAGCATTTTAAATTCCAACAAGGGAGGTGGTTGGCTTTGACTACACGCCTAGTACATTCCCGAAGCAGGAAGGGAAACTAAGCCTCCCGCATCCCACCCACTTGCCTTCCCTGCATCTGAAAATGATTTTCTTTCTCACTCCTTACATGATAAGGGTGACCCGTATTTGCCTGATCATTATATTGGCCTTTTTTAGCACCACTTATCCAGTGGGTGTACTCAAAACCCATCCTCTGCCATCGTGGGTGCTGTCACCAAGAGATAAGAGCCTCTGAATACTGAAATGCATGTCACTATAACCAAGGCTTCAAACTGTTTTGAACCAGTTCAGTAATGCCAATGAAACAGAACTAGAACAGACCTGAATTTTTAATATTTGAGTGACTGGACAATAGCCAGAATGGAAAAAAAAAAAATCATGGGTCAAAGCCCTGGGATAGGAGACTTTTGAAAGAAGGGTAATGAACCCTTTCAGGAACCTGATATGGGAGATTGGATTATTGCCAGGATTGTGGAGCATGACACGCATTCAGAGCAGCATGATCAGCTGCCATCTTTGAGCAGAGTGCCGTTGTTTCTAACTCTGCTGATCAAGGGATTTGGTTCCTATGCAATATACATGCTGCCTTTGTTTTCTAAGAGAGAGATGAAGTTTCTAGCAGGGTGTCTGCCTGTAAATTTTTCAATTCTGGCTATCGTTCTGGTTCACTCACATTTTACAAATTGCAGTCCTCTCTGGTTTTGCTTTGTTGGCGGTGACCGAACCAGGCAGAACCAGTTTGAAGCCCTGACTATGACAGGTGAAAAGAGACTTGTTAACTGGACAGTGCTCTGGCTGTAGCTGCTGCTGCTGCTACCACTGATGAGAGACAGTAACATGACTTGTAAAACTGATGGCAGCACTAAACAGGATACAATGTTAGGTCTCAATGTAAATCAGCAACTTGAGGAGAGGAGACACACCTCGGGGGGACTTCCCTTGATTAGAGGACAACTGCTAGCAGCCAGCCATGTTGAGGCTGGGAAATACATTCCAAGTATATTAGCAATTATGGGGTTGGGGATGAAACAGTGGAAGAAGAGGAATAGCTAAGAATTCACCCCCTTTAAGCCGCTAGGAGACCTGGCGATGCAGTCATTAAGCACTAGCTGCTAACCTTAAGGTCAGTAGTTCAAACTCACCAGCCACTCTGCAGGAAAAAGATACGGTAATCTACTTCTGTAAAGATCATGGCCTTGGAAACCCTGTGGGGCAGTTTCTACTCTGTCCTATAGGGTCAGTTTGAGTTAGAATTGACTTGATGGCTGATGGCAATAGGTTTGTGAGTGTCCACTATTAATTATATAGGTATAATATGGGGATAATCTCCTGCCAGTCCCTGGTTGGCACAAATGGTTTGCACTTTATACTAAAGATTGGCAGTTTGTAGCCACCCACTGGTGCTGTGGAAGAAATGCCTGGTGATCTGCTTCCGTAAAAACCACAGCCAAGAAAACCCCATGGAGCACAATTCAGCTCTGTGCCACCCGGGCTCACTATGAGTCAGAATAAACTCGACGGCAAGGGGTTTGGTTTTTTGGTTTAATCTGCTTGTGTCTCTTTTCTCGGGACCCCAATTACCGGTGTTACTTACACAGTGAAAGCTGCAAGAGCTGGAACTTGACAGGACCGCCTTGATTTTCTGGGTCTTTCAAATTTTCCACCTTTGACAGGGAGCAGTCTTAACACTTCTCTACCACCTATTAATGGAAAGAAAATATTTTATTTTTCCTTCTCTGACAGGTTCTGGCTTCTACTCAGATTCTGGCTTTTGTAGGTTTTACTGTGTCGTGAAAAGGAATGGTTTTAGGAACGATGAGCCTCCTGTGAACTTAGAAGGAATACAAAAAAAAAAAAAAAAAAAAACTTCACTGCCAACAAGTCAATTCTGACTCATAGTGACCCCCTTTGGGTTTCCAAGGTAGTAAATCTTTACAGAAGTAGATTGCCCAGTCTTCTTTCTACAGAGTGGCTGGTGGATTTGAACCACCAACTTTCTGGTTAGCAGTCAAATGCCATAGGCTTACACCACCAGAGCTCTTTAGAGAGGCAGTAAGTGTGGTGGTGTGTGCATGGAGCATGGGCTTGGGTGTCAGACATGGGTTCAAATGATACTTCTGCTGTTCTCAAGCTGGGTGACTGTGGGAAAATCACTTCACGTCTCTGAATGTTTGGTATCTTTCGCTGGAGACAATAATACCTGGTTGGAGGTCATACTGATTTGCATATATCACTTCTGTCACTTCTCCCAAGCTCTAATGTTGCAAGAATATTTTAGAGGGGGATGCTGCACATGGTGTGTATGTGTGTGGAGAGAAGTTACTGTTAGGGAGCACACTATTCTTCATGTTTTCTATATATAACTCATTTACCCCTGGTCTATGTCCTTTCTGTGTAAAACCAAAAACCAAACTCATTGCTGACAAGTTGAATCTGACTCATAGCGACCCCTCCTTGGATTTCCGAGGTGGTATCACTATGGAAGTAGATTGCCCACCCTTCTTCCTGAGGAGTGGCTGGTGTGTTTGAACTGCCAGCCTTCTAGTTAGCAGTCAAGTGCCTTAGACACTACACCACCAGAGCTTCCCCTTTCTGTATACTAGCCAATTTACTACCGGTCACATATCTATATCTCCGTTTTACAGATGAGAACCTTGAGGTAAGGAGAAATTGAATGTCTTGCCCAAGGTCACAGAGCTAATAAATGGCAGAAGCAGAACTTCAGCCCAGAAATTACACACAATTAACATCAATGCTAGCTACATTGCTTTCCCCCAGATCTGATTGATCCCTTTCCAAAGAAATGTTCAGGTATCTGCCTTCAATCTCCCGAATTCTGTCTTCCATTGATTCAATTCTGATCCTTTGCCCAGTCAATGTCTTATCTATTTCTGAACATTTAGTATTAATCTTTTGGATTTATGTGTGAAGATTTTGTATCATTTCTAATTTTTCATTTATTTTGTCATTTTGTTCTTGTATTATCTTTCAAAATTGTTCTAGGGTTTTCTTTGTGTTTTCCTTGATCTATCTCAATTCATTGAAGATACCTAAATATAAGTCTTTTGAATACTTATCAAGGAGTTCCAGTGCTGCATATTCCTCAGGGATGTGTTTTGGGTCTGTATCCCGGATCCTTGTTTCTCCTGCTTTATCTTGGTTCTTTGTGTGGACTGTAATGCTCTGCTGTCTCTGAGGTATTGTGATGTTTTTGTGTTTATATTTAATTGGTGATTGTCTGTTGGAGTGACTTGGCCATAATTTTCATTTTCCTTGTTTTCTTTGTATGTTATCTATGCAATCAGGATACTGTGCTGTGCTCCTCTATTTGCTAGTAGACAGCAGTTATATACTCACCACCTGTTTCCTTTCCTGTTGTCAGCCTCTCATACGTCCCTGCTGACCTTGGAAAACATAGCCTATTCTTAGTTCCCTGGAATCCGAATAAGAATGCTATCACTTTAAAATCTGAAATGGTCACCAATTATAAAGATTCAAAATTGCTGTGCCCTCAGTCACTTTAAATATCCAAAATGGCCACTGCTTGTGAACATTCAAAAATGGCTGCACCCTCCAGACAACAGAAAGTCAACAGCTCAAGTTGTCTCCCACCTTGCTGTTTCCCATCCTAGTCATAGGCCACCAGCGCCCTTGGTCCCTGTAGCCCTTGGTGACTGGTCTGATCTTTAAGTCAATTCTCAGATCCCAACACCACTTGGAAATATTCAGGCTGTTGGTCCCATCAGATAGCTGACAGTCCACAGCTCTGACAGTCTCTGTACTCACTGTTTTTCTTCAGGTTTCTCCACTATTTGATGCCTAATCCACTTCTGTATAATTTCTTCCAAAGCTCAGGGCTCCAGGGTTATCTTCTGTATCTCTGTCAATTGGTTTTTCTTTTCTTTGTTGAAGAGGGCCTATGTCACTTGTCTGCCTATTCCTCCATCTTACTGGAAGT
>NW_006921948.1:428215-451123 GCF_000298275.1 Orycteropus afer afer
TCAAACCCACCAGCCACTCCTTGGAAGGAAGGTTGGGCAATCCTACTTCCGTAGTGATACTGCCTTGGAAACCCAAGGAGGGGTCACTAAGAGTCAGGGCTGACTCGACGGCAAAACAACAACAACAACAACATGGGCAATATATTGAATGATGCAGGAAACATCAAAAGAAGATGGAAGGAATACACAGAGTCACTGGACCAAAAAGAATTGGTCGATGTTCATCCATTTCAGGAGGTGGCATATGATCAAGAACCGATGGTATTGAAAGAAGTCAAAGCTGCACTGAAGGAATTGGCGAAGAACAAAGCTCCAGGAATTAATGGAATACCCACTGAGATGTTTCAACAAATGGAATGCCCCCTGGAGGCACTCACTTGGTTATGCCAAGACACTTGGAAGGCAGCTATCTGGCCAGCTGACTGGAAGAGATCCATATTTGTACCTGTTCCAAAGAAAGGTGATCCCACAGAATGTGGAAATTATCGAACAATATCATTAATATCACATGCGAGTAAAATCTTACTGAAGATAATTAAAAAATTGTTACAGCAATATATTGACAGAGAACTACCAGAAACGCAAGCTGGATTCAGAAGAGGACGTGAAGTGAGGGATATCATTGCTGATGTCAGAAGGATCTTAGCTGAAAGCAAAGAATACTTGAAAGACGTTTACTTGTGTTTTATTGACTATGCGAAAGCATTTGATTGTGTGGATCATAACAAATTATGGATAACATTGAGAAGAATGGGAATTCCAGAACACTTGATTGTACTCATGGGGAACCTGTACATAGATCAGGAGGCTGTCATTTGAACAGAGTAGGGGGATACTGCATGGTTCAAAATCAAGGGAGTGTGTCAAGGTTGTATCCTTTCACCAGACTTATTCAACTTGTATGCTGAGCAAATAATCTGAGAAGCTGGATTATGTGAAGAACGTGGCATCAGGATTGGAGGAAGACTCATTAACTACCTGTGATATGCAGATGATGCAACTTTGCCTGCTGAAAATGAGGATGACTTGAAGCACTTACTGATGAAAATTAAACACTCAGTCTGCAGTAAGGATTTCACCTCAGTATAAAGAAAACAAAAATCCTCACAACTGGTCCAATAAACAGCTTCATGATAAATGGAGAAAAGACTGAAATTGTCAAGGACTTCATATTACTTGGTTCTACAATCAACACCAATGGAAGCAGCAGTCGAGACATCAAAAGATGTATTGCATTGGGCAAATCTGCTGCAAAGGACCTTGAAAGAAGTGATGAAGAGCAATGATGTGTCATTGAAGACTTAGGTGAGCCTAACCCAAGCCATGATATTTTTAATCTCCTCTTATGCACGTGAGAGCTGGACAAAGGATAAGAAAGATCGAAGGAGAGTTGATGTTTTCAAGTTGTGGTGCTGGAGAAGAGTACTAAGAGTACCATGGTCTGCTGAAAGACTAACAAATCTGTCCTGGAAGAAGTACAGCCAGAATACTCCTCACAAGGAAGGATGGCCAGACTTCATCTCACCTACTTTGGTCATGTTGTTAGAAGGAACCATGCCCTGGAGGATATCATGCTTGCTAAAGTGGAAGAAGGGACCATTCCCTGGAGAAGGATGTCATGCTTGGTAGGGTGGAGGGTCGACGAAAGAGGGGGAGGCCTTCAAGGAGATGGATTGATACGGTGGCTGCGATGATGGGCCCAAGTATAGCAGGGATTGTGGGGCTGGCGCGGGATCGGGCAGTGTTTCGTTCTGCTGTGCATGGGGTCACTATGAGTTGGAAACGACTTGACGTCACTTAACAACAACAACAACAAAGTGGAAGATCAACGATGAAGTGGAAGGCCCTCTTCGAGATGGATAGACACAGTGGCTGCAATGATGGGCTCAGGTATAGCAAGGATCGTGAGGTTGGCACAGGACCAGGCAGTGTTTTGCTTTACTGTGCATAGAGTGGCTATGAGTTGGAGATGGCTCCATGGCATCTAACAACAACAGTAACGACAACTTCCCACTCCCTCCCTGGGTTCCTTGTTTCCATTCTCCCATCTTCCCTGCCCCTTCCTGCTTCCTGAACTTTGTTTTTAGACAAATGCTGCCTTTTTGGTCAGCAGTGGTTAATTGTTCTGAGGAGAACATCTCTCACGGGTGTTACTGTTCACTTCAATTGTTGTTGTTGTTCACTTCATACACCTGTCTATTGTTTGGCTGAAAGGTGATCTCTGGGAGTGAGTTCAGTTCCAGGTTTGAAGGGTTTCTAAAGGCCATAGTCTTGGGGGTTCTGCCAGTTTCTATCAAACCAGTAAGTCTAGTCTTCTTTATGATTTTAAATTTATTTTACATTTTTCTCCCACTCTGGCCAGGACCTTCTATTCTGATCCCAGTTGGAATGGTAGCAAGATATATACCTAGTAATGGGATTGCTGGATCAAATGGTACTTATATTTCCAACTTTTTAAGAAATTGCCATACTGAGTTCCACAGTGGTTTTGTGTCATTTTTACAGTACCACCAGCAATATATGAAAGTCCTGATCTCTCCACATCCTCGCCAACACTTATCATTTTCTCTCTTGTTGAATTTTGTCATTAATGCTGGGGTGAGATGGTTTCTCGTTGTTTCAATTTGCATCTCTCTGATGCCTAATGACCGTGAACATTTCTTCATGTGTTTGTTGGCTGCCTGAATATCTTTGGTGAACTGTCTATTCATGTCTTCTGCCCATTTTTTAATTAGATTGTCTTTGTTGTTGAGGTGTTGGAGTTTTCCATAAATTTTAGAGATAAGTCCCTTGTCAGGTATGTCATTGCTGAATATTTTTTCTCATTCTGTAGGTTCTCTTTTTACTCTTCTGGAGAAGTCTTTTGATGTAATTTTTAGATGGTCTCAGTTGTCTAGTTGATCTTCTGCTGTTTGTGCATTTTTAGTTATGTTTGACAAACTATGCCAAAAATTAGGTCCCTGAGTTTGCTTTTATTTTTTTCTGCTTGCAGAAACATGAAATAGGATCCATACCTCACACCATATATATATTTTTAAAAAATGACTCAAAATGTTAGGCATATTTTTATGACATTAAGTTCATGTGTCTATTAAAAATTTCTTGACTATATCCTAAAAGTGATGCAATGGGCAAAGCACAGTATGCTAGTTTTCTCAATATATAATTCCTCAATATGTATCATTAGTGTATCTTAAGGGATGTTATTTTCCTCCTTGGTTAACTCTAATCCAAGAATGGAAAGTACATAACCTTTATACATACACTCGTAGCAAACCTGTGTGCTTGGTGCATGTGTGTGCGCATGTGCACACACAAACACACGCCCACCTGTGATTGACATTACTGATCAGTTGTGCTTTCTTTTCCAGTGAGACTTCCCAGTCTCAGATTCCTTCTCAATTTGTGTAATAGGCAACTACTGTCAATTCAGTGGAGATGGCACAGTAAATTCCACTTGTTTGCTGTCCTATTATTTCTAAAAACGATCCTGTCTCTATTTTCAAAAGATCACCAATTTTTCTGCCCCCCTTCACTTCCCAAGATTTCACACTATTCTACCAGCCTGTGCTTCGTCTTCCCTAACTTGTCAAACATTGTAGCTGACTTCTTACCAGAGTCTGGTTGGACCTACCCCAGCTGAGAAAGTACTCACTGATCCTGGAGTCACCATCTCTCTTTAGATTTTGGATCACATGGTTGCTGTGCAAACTCAGGTCTCTGATATGCTTGCATGTGATGGCAAACTTGAAGTTAGTTTGTCTACTTTTCATTGTAAACGCAAGAGTGATGCTTCTTCCAGATCTTCATGCCTAGTGGCAGAAACTGCAAGTTCTTTAGTATGCATCTTTAACTTATCACAAACTACTTTCAAGTCTAGTTTAACCTCCTTCTAAATAGCATACTTCCATTTCTTCCTTCCTAGCTGTTGTGCTTCTGTTGTCATGCTTTTTAGTTCTGCATATGCTATTAAACCCCATATTACATTACTTTAGAGTTTAATACATGATATGATGGGGAAATAATAAGCAGCTATGGAAGGGAGGATATCAAAAACACTTTCTCAGGAAGAAATGTCTAGACTGAGAATTGAAAGAGAAGTAGGACTTATCCAGGTAAAGTTGGGTGAGCTGAGTGGAAGTAGGGCTTGGCTTAGGAGACAGTGGCTTTGGGATAAGGTTGGAGGTAGGCATGGGTCAAAATATGCTATACCTGGTCGGTCATGGTAAAGAGTTTAAACTTTACTCTCGGAGCATTAGGAAGTCACAAAAGGTTTTAAGTAGGCTAGAAACATGATCCAATTTTCATTTTGACTAGATTTCACTGGCGGCTGAAGAAGCAATAGACTGCTGCAGAAGTGGGAGAAGGGCGGAAGTACATAGAGGCACCCATGAGAAGGACAGGAGTAGGCACAGCCTAGTCATAGGGGATGACAAGAACAAAGGCCACAAGGCAGGAAGGAGTTTATTGTGTGAGGTCTATAAAGGTGCCAATGTGATTTGAGTGAGCTGAGTAAGGAAAAGTAAGGTATAATCAGATAAGGTTGGGCAGAGTCAAGGATCAGATTACGTAAGAGTCCAGTAGAATGCTTAGCACTTTGGTTTTCCTTCTAAAAGCAAAGGGAAATGACTCAAAAGAATTAATCCTGTGGCCATAATCTAATTTTCATTTTTAAGTTAATGTGTTTCCTAACTTTTTAATTTGAAATGAAAGCATTGCAAAATGGTACAACAATTTTTGTACACCTTTCACTCAGCTTGTGCTAAAGTTGTCATGTATAATTGTGCCCTGCCATCAAGTTGGATCCAACTCCTAGTGACCCCTCCTTGGGTTTCCGAGGTAATATCACTGCAGAAGTAAGATTGCCCAACCTTCCTTCCTAGGAGTGGCTGGTGTGTTTGAATTGCCAGCCTTCTGGTTATCAGTCAAATGCCTTAGGCACAGCTATCAAAACCAGAAAATTAACCTTGATAATTATGCCATTTTTTCTGGTCAAAGTTGTCACAATATCTTTATTTTTCATGGGTCTGCTTGTCTCTTGCATTCCAAGAGTTAGTGTCTTTTTCTCTTGTGTAACTTTGATACTTTTGAAGAGTACTGACCAATGATTTTGTCAAGTATTCATGATTTTTCATTTATCTGTTTTCTCATGATTAGAATGTGGTTATGCATTTTTTATAAGGATGCCAATAACAATGCTCTGTCTTTCTGAGTGCATCATATCAGCAGGTACATGATGTCGATCCATCTTAGCACTGCTGATGATAACTTTGATCACTTCCTTAATGTGGTGACTGCCAGATTTCTCTATTGGAAAGTTACTGTTTTTCTATTTTTGATTTTCACTTTTGAAAGAGTACTCTGGACCTGACATGGAGAATGGATTGATGCAGAGCAAGACAAGAGTTAGGCAGAATAGTGAAGAAGGGAAAGGTGGTAGAAAAGAAGAAAAGTTCATACATTTGCTATATATTTGGAGTAAAAGTCAGTAAGACTTGGTGATGAATTGAACATGAGTAGGTAAGGAAGTGTGAAGTATAAAGAGTAACTCCAAAGTCTCTGGCTTATATAGCTGGATGGATAGTTGTGCAATTCTCTGAGACAGGACACATTGGTTGAGTTGTATCTGCCATTTTAATATGAAATATAGATAATGATTTGGAGAAATATAAGAGTAGAAGGAAAGAGACTAATGTCTTGGTCTAGGTAAGCAATCATGACTAGAATGCTGGCTTACACAACTTGATGAATTGGATAGAAAACTGGTGAAGGACTAGGTTTAGGATACTAGATTTAGGCTAATTTTTCCCTCACTGCCAATACTACCCACCACTGTCTGTCAGTTTGTCATACTGTGGTAGCTAGCATGTTGCTATGATGTTCAAAATATTTCAGGTATGAACTTGGTCACCCATGATGGACATGTTTGAGTGGAGTTTCCAGACCAAGAAAGGTTAGGAAGAAAGGCCTGGTGATCTGCTTCCAAAGATTAGCCAGTGAAAACCCTGTGGATTACGACAGAATATTGTCTTGATACGGTGCTATAAGATGAGCTTCTTAGGTTGAGAGACACTATACCAATGACCACAACAATGGACTCAAACATACCAACACTCATGAAGATGGTAGAGGACAGCACAGCATTCCGTTTTGTTGTATATTGGGATCACTATAAGTCATAGCCAACCTGACAGCAGCTAACAACAACAACATTAATTCAGAAGAAAGAGGGGATGGCAGTGAAATGTGGGGGCACTTCTCCTGACAGAGCCGGGTTAGATACATCTTCTTACAATATAATGTTCCAGCATTATATTGTAGTATCTAGCAGGAGAACATTTTCCATTTGGCTTTTTAAAAGCAAGGGTCAGGGAATCTTGTCAACAGATATTGTTCCTCCTCAAATATGTTATTGATTCTTTTCTCTTCCAATAGGATTTGTGATGTTGCTTTGGCTAGTGCCACTGAATCCCTGCTGCTGGAGGTTTGTTCAGAATGAGAAGCTCTCAAAAGAAAGCCACAGCCCTATACAGCAGAACGTTAAAAATCAATCAAGGAAACAAGTACCCATGCTATCTACACATTATCCAAAAGCAAAGTTAGACAAAGAAAAATGCTCCCTCAGACAGCTCACAATGTGCCACCACCTGAAACATCCATGCCACTGGGGAAAGAATGCAAAATGAACAGCAAGGGGAAAGACTTGAATGTAGTTATTTCTAGAACTAGAGAAATGTTGATTCCCTTCTTACTATTCAGTAATCAACCCAACCTACAATTCTTTTATTTTTTTTTTTTCAAGAAGGGAAGGGTGATAACAATTTTCTAGGAAATGAAACCAAGGAGACAGACCTCAGAGCTCAGAGAAATAAAAACTCTAGGAGGCATCAAACCATGTCAAGAACAAGCTAATACTATCTTTTTGTTTCTTGGTAACAAAGAATACTATTCATTTCTTTTCCTTTTAACTTAATTCAGCAAATAGAGAGCTTCTAACATGTGTACTTCATTTTCACTATCTCTAGCTTGACAGATGGCAAATTCCATGACTTATCTGTCTAAAATTATACATATGAATCAGGGCAAAGATCCAGGTCTCTGTTATCAATGAGAGAGTGTGTAGAACCCGTTGAGAAATAGGAATGGAGAGTCAAAGAATGGGAATTTCGGTTAGCTAATCTAATAGTCCTCTAGGGTACAGAGTACATTATGACAAAATGAAAGAAAGCACTGATTCTTTGTGGCATCTCATGAAATTCAAGTTGTGGAAATGCTTTGTTTCTGTCCTACCACACTGCGAGCTCAATCCCTTTTAGGATTCCCCACATAAAGCCAAAACAACCAGGCACTTCAGTAAGATGTATTCCCCTATGTTGTTGTTGTTGTTGTTATGTGCCATCGGGTCGGCCCTGACTCATAGCGACCCCTCCTTAGGTTTCAGAGGCAGTATCACTACAGAAGTAGATTGCCCCATCTTTCTTCTGAGGAGTGGCTGGTGAGTTTGAACTGCCAGCCTTCTGGTTAGCAGTCAAGTGCTTTTTAGGCACTATGCTACCAGAGCTCCTATCCCCCTATACAACCTTCAATCAAAGAGCTGATAGAAGGACTGTCATTTTATTCATTGAAATGTACTGATTGGATGGAAGCCTAAAATAGCATTCAGGCTAAGCAGTCATTTTTCTTTCGAAAGCCTGGAGACCTCCAATGTGTATGGCCTGAATTACCTAGATCGATACTTCTTCAGCTTTCTCATGCGTAGACACAAATAACTTTACCATGGCATTTGACTGCTAACCAGAAGGCTGGCAGTTCAAACCCACCAGCCACTACTCAGAAGGAAGATTGTGTAATCTACTTCCATAGTGATACCACCTCGAGAACCCAAGGAGTGGTCACTATGAGTTGGGGCTGACTTGACGGCAGTGAGTTAGTGAGTAACAATATCTACAATCCAAATATTGGCAGTATAAAATTTAAAATTCATCGGATAATGTTTTTAAAATTTAACTAATGAAATCTTGAGGGTTTTTTTCTCCCCCCAGATGCCTTACACTTTGCTGAGATAAAATAGGGCTCTTTTCCAGAAAGACAAACATTTACCTGTCTCATGCTGCCAATGAATATTAGATATAAGAGAAAATGAAACAAACAAACAAAAAAATCCGAACTCATTTCCAATGAGTCGGTTCCAACACATAGTGACCCCCACTGGCTTTCCAAGGCTGTAATCTTTACCGAAGCAGACTGCCTCATCTTTCTTCTGTGGAGCGGCTGGTGGGGTCCAACCAAATAATGTCCTGAAAACAGCAAGTGACAGACCTTCTACCTGCCTGTTAGGCTAATAAACCCAGACAATCCAGATTATCTGCCCAGGTAGGGTCATTTGGTTTTGGTTGCCATGGAGAGAAAGCTGACAACATAGCAGATAAACTGTTAGATTCTGAAACTCCATCCATGAGATCTGGAAGGTCTTATGGTAGGCTGCTTCTCAAATAAAAGACTTGTCATTTTAAGAAAGTACAACCATCTTCAAGAAATCCTATAGGATCTAGAAAAATGATCAGAATTCAAACATCTGTACATTGGAGAATGATTTTTAAAATAGAATACATTGCATTAGGGAATTAATTAAAGGTTGGCTTTCTGATTTATTTCCTAATTCTGGTTCACTGAGAAATACTGTTTAAAATGGTAAATATCTGCTCTCAGAAATAATGCACTTCTCTCATTTCTCTTTTAACAACTCATTGGCTTGTTCATTTTTCCTTTCTTCTCCACATGAACCGATTGTAGAAAAATGACTCTAGGCCATGTGTGTTTCTAAGTGCCCAGCTTTGAAAGGTGTGCTGCAGTCCATGCATTTGAATCATTACTTGAACCCCTGGAAGATGCAGACGAGTTATTAGCTCAACTGCTTTAAAACCTGTTGCCCAGGGAGTCCATTCCCGCTGATGGGGCCCCCGTGTGTCAGAGTAGAACTGTTTTCGGTCGCTGGGGTTTTCCATAGCCGGAGTTTCTGAAGTCAATAGCCAGGCTTTTATATCAAGGGGCTGAGAAGGGATCGTGCACAGCAGCAGTGCTGCCAAGAGGCCGGCCAGCTTCCATTGTTTCTCTCTGCAGGAGCGGGGAGGCTAATGTGGTTTTGTGGAATCCCAAGAAGAGGCAATGGTGAGCATTTCTGCTCCTTAGTCGGGACTAAGGAGAGGAGCACGTGGGCAGGAAATGAAGTAGGGATGGAAATTAAGCGTGAATTCACAACAAAATATAGGAATTGTTGATACCCATGGAATAGGGCTCAATCTCAGTAATAATCCAAACCAAAAAAAAAAAAAAACCAAACTCACTGCTGTCGAGTCGGACCTGACTCATAGCGACCCCTCCTTGGGTTTCCAAGGTGGTATCTCTATGGAAGTAGATTGCCCCATCTTCCTTCCGAGGAGTGGCTGATAATAATCAAAGGACTGTAAATTGATATTGCAATCATATATGACATTTCATCTGTCAAATTAGTAATAAAAAAATTCCGACGCCCCCTGCTGGCAAGGGTGAGATGTCAAGGGCACTTCCATCGGTTGCTTGTTGGAATGTCAACTGATACAGTTGCTGGGGGAAGAAAAAAATTGACAATGCATCAAGAGCCTTCAAAATGCACATATTCTTTGGTTCCAGCATTTAGGCTTTAATAAAAGTTTGCAAAGAGCTGGTTTTTAGATATGCTATCCACCTCATATGAGGGCCTGCCCCTAGCCGACCCCCAGAGTGAAAGCACTGCTCTGTTGGGACATCTGATCACATTGCTGCTGGGCATTTAAAAGAGTTCAGTGCTATTTGTGATTGCACTTGGTTCCTAAGGCATTTTTAGCTTTGAAAGATTATTTTAAAATCTAAAAATAAAATAGAGAAAGCAATGCACAGATGAATAGTTCTCTAAGTCCAAGTCCATTGAAAAGGCTTAGATCGGCTGTTTTATCTCATAGAAAGTGAATTCATGTAATTGAAGAAAATCTCCAAAGATCAGATCAGTCAGGGGTGCTTGATAACAAGTCAAAAAGAAACCGTTTTCCCCCACAAATAGCATAGGATAAATTAGAATAAATTGAGTTCATTTTCATCAAGCAAGCAGCTTTGAGGGAATAAGGTCTTGTTGGCAGCCTTAGAAATGTCAATAATGTAAATGCTTAGCAAGAAATGCACCCACACGTTTCCCTGCTGAGGCTTGTTGGGAATGCTCTTCACCTTGTTTTGTTTGCTGCACAACTACAATTGAATACACTTTTGAGTCCTGTATGGGTTATCATTCAGCTCCCTGTTGGTGCTAGATTCAAAAGGACACTAAACACAGCTAGAATGGTCATGATACAGATGATGACAATCTTAAAAAATATTTACAAAATATTTCATCAGTCTTCGAGAGCAATGAATCTGATTTTAATGGATGGAAAAAAAATTTCAAATCTACAGCGTCAAAACTCTTCAGCATAGTCCTGCATCCTCATTTGTGAATGAACACATAATAATGGCTTGGAAGGAAGGACAGGAGACTCAGATGTCAAGATGCAGTGGTACAGGAAAGGATCAAGTAGCGCTAGTAATTATAAGTCTGTCGTTTTGATATGAAGCACAACATCATAAGAGGTGCCCAATATCTGGGAAGGACATGTGCTTGTCATTTCAATACTGATGCAAAGGGAAACCAGCTTGATTAGAAGACGGTACTTTGAAAAATAAGAGCACTTTGCATTTTTTTGATAGCTTGTACTGCAGCGAAAGTGTTTTTTTTTTTTTTAAGAAAAAATAATGCAAGATCTGCCTATTAACAGTTCCTGTAAGAAAATTTAGATAGAAAATAGTATAAATAATAAGAGTTGGAGCTTAGGTTAGTCCACATATTTGTGATATTGGGCAGGATCTTTAGTCTATTTGACAAATAGAATGCAGACTGCTGGTCACGCTGTGGAAAGCACCTCATTTTTGGCTTAAGTATAATGTGACTCCTAAGACCTGCAGTTACTTTTGATGCCAGACTGTCAGATATGAAGACTGGCTAGGATGACCAGACTGTCACAATGCAGCCTGAGAGTTATCTGACCACCTTTAAATTTGTTAAAGTCTTTTTACCCAGGCACTTTAAATACATTGTCTAAATCAGTAGTGTCCCTTTTACGGATGTGGAAACTAAACACCAAGAGAGGTCAAATTACTTACCTAAGATCACACAGCATAGAATATGAGAATAAGCCTTTTTTCTAAGGTCTTTGAGACATTTACAAATGTATCATTTTCCCTAAGGTATGATGATGCTGTAAGAATAATGGTATAAAGACCAAGAGACCTAGGGTCTGAGGCCAGCTTTGTTATTGACTCAACACATGACCTTGGAGATATCAGCCTTTCAGTGGCTGTCTCCTTGTACAGTCCACAGAACTGTACAGTGTCTATGCCACAAGGTTTCTAGAGGCCATCTAGTCCTCCTGTCCATTTGCCATTTTACAGGACACTCCTTTTTTGACTAAAGCCCACAGTACAGTGTTCATTGGTTTGTGCTACTCTCATTTCACCAGTGTGGTCGTTAAGGTTATGTGTCAACTTGGCTGGGCCTGGTTGAGTGGCTGAGCAGCTGGTGGTAGTTATTTCCCATGATGAGACTGGCAATCAACTCCATGGTAGAATCTACCACAAGCAGCTGAGTAGCTGCTTTAGGGATGTGGTTTGCTTCCCATATATAAGTGCAGCTTTAGGAACAGTCTCTAGCTCATGGCATACTTGAACCCTGCATGTAGCCCTGTCATTGTTCAGCAGCCTGCCATGCTCTGCTGACCTTGGGACTTTCAATGGACTCAAATTAATGGACTGCCGTGTGGTTTGGTAACATAGGGACTGTGCTTTTTCACTTGTCAACCTTGGACTTGTCAGCCTCAGCGGCCAGCAGCTGTCTGAGTGAAGAAAAACCTCTAGCTCCAGTGGGCTGGAAGCAGGAGGCAGAGCTGAAGTCCCAGGTTGAGGGGCTTTCACCCAGCCCCTAGAGCCTGGCACTTTGAACTCAGACTTGAAGCCTGCAGATTGTAAGAATAAACTCCTATTTGTTCAAGCATCCCATTTGTGGTATTTTCCTTCAGAGCGGCACTAGGTGTCCAGAACAACCAGCATGATCTTTTAAAATAATTCTAGGAATCCAAATGGCCAGGAGGTTGAGTTTGTTCCCATAGGCTTCTAGGATAAGTATCTAAAGAAAGTCCCTTGGAGAGGTATGTCAAGCAGGGCACGAAAGAAAGATCAAAATTGTCTAGGCACAGTCCCTTCTTATTATCATGGTTGAATTCTCTAAGTCCATCACCATTAGGGAAAGCTCTGGAACTTGGCAGTAGAGTAGAAGTGCAGAAAGTCCTACATAGGTTATTTAATTAATTGTATTTTCTCTGCTAATAGTCTCTCACATTAGCTGGGATAATTGAAAGTTGACTGAAATAACAGTGAGGTTACTCCTGAAAATTGGTGGGCTCAATCTTCTGAAGCAAAATGAGAAAAGTTCCCAAAGATAGCAAGTCATTCTTCATCCATTTCTTCCATGGAAAAGAACAAAGAATGTAGGTCACTCTGTGGAAAACAAAGGAAAAAATGTTTCTTCCTAAAAAAAAATGTTTGGATAATAATCAAAGGTGCTTACATCTCTGATACTATTCATTTAACTAGGTTCTAGGTGGTACTACCTATCAATAATAATGCAAAATTCAAAGAACATTCTCAATGAGGTGGTAAACCAGTTGCTGTTGAGTTCTGACTCTTGGTGACCCCCTATGTGTCAGAGTAGAACTGTGCTCCGATGGTTTTTGATGGCTTTTTTTTCCCCAGAAATAGATCACCAGGCCTTTCTTCTGAAGTACCTCTGGGTAGACTCAAACCTGCAAGCTTTGACTTAGCAGCCAAGCACGGTAACAGTTTGCACCAAGCAAACTGACATGGATGAGGTGATAGATACTATTTTATGTGTGTGTGTGTGTGGGGGGGGAGATTTGTCAAACATCCTCAGGCCAGAGGAAAGTCTACAAGGTTCTCCACATACTTTATCTCATTTGAATCCACAAAGCAAAGACACCCTGTGTTGTGGGTGTTTTTGTCCTCATTTTGCAAGTGAGATAACTGAGTTGTATAGAGGTGACCATCTTGTCCAGGGTGCCACAGTCATGACAGGGCTCTTATGGCTTCAAACGCCTTTGCTCTTTCCACCACACAGTAGAAAGCATCTGGGCTCTCTCAGCTGGCCCTGTTACCCTTCATGATTGAACACACTCATTTAACAGATGGGGAAGGGTATGGTTTGTGGCTTTCTAACAGTTCAGTATTCCCCTATGTGCAGATAACTTGTCATGTCCCTCATTATAACTAGGATCCAACCAACTGAACAAACTGATCCAAATTTAGAATCAAGAAATAAAATGCTGTCTAGATACTTGCACAAGCTTGTTCAGCTTCTAATTAACTTCCTTCACAGCCCTTCAAAAGAGAGAGATAGCATTATCAGCCTCTTGACAGAGGAGGAAACTGAGCCAAATAAAGTGGAAATGGCTCGTCGAACATCACTCAAAAAGAAGTGACAGAGCTGAGGAGAGAGCCTTGGACTTTGAACTCTTCTTTCAACTTAACCAACAAGAATGTTCTACATCAAGCAAAAATTATTGTGACACCTACCACCAGCCACATAGGCCAGTTGTTCCCTGAAAAATAGGATTATGTTGTAGAAATACATTTCTTACAAAATGAAATATGGTGGATTACTTTCTATAATGGTATTTCAAGGTTTGGGGAAGGAATGAACTAGTGAATATGGCCTTGAACTTTAATTTTCCACACCAATTGGTTTCTACAAATGATTTTTTATCATGATATGCCAAACTGGTGAGCACCGTAGTTTGGAAGGGACACACACAGAATAAATATGGCATGCCCGTGAGGGGCCCAAATGTGGATAATAAAAAAAAAAAGTCTGTGTAGAGACCCAAGCATCAGACCAAATCCCAGCCTCTCCATGTCATTCACATAATAGGACTTTGAAGACAGACCACAAGTTTCATTTTAGGCAGTCCAGGTTTCCCCACTCACTCATCATCTGTCTGGATCATTTTTCTGGTTCTCTACATGGTCAGAAAGAATCACAGTGTAGAAGACTTGGAGAGCACTGAAAGGCTAAATAGCTGACTCATAGGAAGAAGAGCAGTGTTGGTTTGGGATATAATGATAATGATAACAGAGTTATCATTTAAAAGCTTTTATAATGTGTTGGGCATAGTGACAAGTTATGCCTGACATACATTGTGTCATTTAATCTTCACAGGAAACCTCAGAGACAGGTGCTATTACTTATTATCATTCATATCTTATAGATAGGGAAATTGAGGTGCAATACTTTGATATATTTCTTAGTGTCTAAGCCATTTGACTGCTAACCAGAAGGCTGGCGGTTCAAACCCACCAGCTACTCCCTGGAAGGGAGGTTGGGCAATCTACTTCCTTAGTGATACTGCCTCAGAAACCCAAGGAGGGGTCGCTATGGGTCAGATCTGACTTGACGGCAGTGAGTTTGGTTTGGTTTGGTTTTATAAGAGAGCAGGCATTCAAACTCAAGACTGATGCCAGCACTTGAGCTCTGAACCTAATGTTCAGTGTATTTCTTCTGCCAAGAAGAATATACAGAGGTACAGAGCCAAAATATGTGCTGAATAAAGCAGTCCAAATTCCCAAGTGAAGATCTGACTGGGCTGTTAGCCAGTGTACTCTATTATCCCTCATATACTGCAATAAAGACCATGAGTCATTGACTATCAGTCAACAGTCATTTATGCAATAATATGCTATGGGTAGAGCTCAAGAAAGATAAGGTACAGCAAGGGGAGCAAGGAAAGTATAATGGGAACAAAAATAAAAACTCTCAGAGCTCTACAACTAGATTTGCAGAAAGAAAGAATTGACCACAAAAAGCATTACTAAAGTGGAACCGAGATTGACTGCATCTATGCTGCCAAAAGGGCAGGGAGGCCACATCTTGTGACCTCTAACCCCACAAGAGGAAGACAGAATCCCCATCAGTAGCCCTAGGCCTATTCCTGGGAGGCCAGACATGCTTCCTCCCTCCAGCCCATTCACCAACTGTTCCTCCAAAAGCAACTACCACCTCTCTCCTGGGTTCGATAATTCACTGCAATGGCCACACAGAACTCACAGATTATGGGGTTTATTACAGAAGCACCAGGCTACAATTCAAGTTCAAGAACATGCTCAGTCTCTCTCAGCCTGCCGTTTCTCAGTCAACAGTCACTCTCAGTCTCTCTCTCAGTAATGCATGTCTCTTGGTGTCTCTTTTTGAGCAGCACGTGTCTCTCAGGAGCACATTTCTCTCAGCAGCACGTCTTTCTCAGCCAGCAGTCAGAGAGACTCCTTCTGCCTCTAGTAGGGCTCCTTTTGAGCCTGGCAGAGTGGCCAAACTAACCAATCATAACATCAGAATTCTAAACACCTGAGAGAAAGTGAACTTCCCAGAACATTGCTTTGTGCTGCTCTCAAAAGAAATACCCCATGCCTCGGAAACCCAAGGAGGGGTCGCTATGAGTCGGGGCCGACTCGACGGCAAACAACAACAACAACAACAACATAGCTAGAAAAGCCATACCAGGTAATTTACTACACCACATATGCAAAGCTGTTGTTGTTAGGTGCCATTGAGTTGGCTCTGACTTGTAGCAGCCTGGGCAGGCACCATCCTCACAATCCTTGCTATGATTGAGTCCATCATTGCAGCCACTGTGTCAAACTAACTCACTGATGGCCTTCCCCTTTTTCACTGACCCTCCACTTTACCAAACATGGTATCTTTCTCCAGGGAATGGTCCCTTCTGATAACATGACCAAAGGAGGTGAGACGAAGTCTGGCCATTCTCTTTTCCAAGGAGCATTCTGGCTGTACTTCTTCCAGGACAGATCTGTTAGTTCTTCTGGCAGTCCATGGTACTTTCATTATTTTTCACCAACACCACAACTCAAATGCATCAACGCTTCCTCAGTCTTCCTTACTCACCGGACAGCTTTTGCATGCATATTGAAAACACCATGGCTTGGGTTAGGTGTACCTGTTTTCAGGGAGACATCTTTGTTCTTCAGCACTTTAAAGAGGTCTTTTGCAGTAGATTTGCCCAGTGCAATACGTTGCTATGGTGGTGTGGTGGGCAAGATATTTGGCTGCTAATTAGAAGGTGAACGGTTCAACCCTACCATCTGTTCCATGGGAGGAACATGAGCCAATCTACTTCTGTAGAGATTTACAGCCTTGGAAACCCAATGGAGGTCACTATGAGTTGGAATCGACTTGAGGGCAGCGGGTTTTATGCAAAGGTTAGTTTATAAAAAAATAAATTCAGCTATTCATTTATTCTGAAGACAACCCCACAAACCAAACCAATTGCTATCAAGTCAATTCCAACTCACAGCAACCCTACAGGACAGAGTAGAACTGCCCTATGTGGTTTCCAAGGCTGTAATCTTTATGGAAGCAGACTGCCTCATCTCTATCCTATGGAGAGGCTGGTGGGTTTGAACCACCAACCTTTTATTTGTAGCTAAGCATTTAACTACTGTGCCACCAGAGCTCCTTCTGAAAACCGAAGACAACCGTTGAAATAATATTAATAATAAAAAGCAGTTAGGAATGGTATAGCAATAGTGTATGATAAGAACTTGACCAAATTCATAATTTTATCCCCTAAACCAGTGTGCATGTTTTGGTAGACAGTATTGTTACAAGTTGTGTTAAAATATGTGTCAACTTGGCTCAATCATTAATCTCAGTAGTATATAATTATCCTCCATTTAATTATGCTATGTGTTATAAATCCTAACCTCTGTGATGTTAATGAAGTAAGATTAGAGGCAGTTAAGGAGGCAGATACAATCTACAGGATTAGGCTGTATTTTGTCAATCTCTTTTGAGATATAAGAAGAGATTAAAGTGAGAAGAAATTGAGGGGTCTGATTACTATCAAGAAAGTAAGAGCCAGGAGCAGAGCATAGTCTTTGAACCTGGGGTTCCTGTGCTGAGAACCTCCTAGACCCAGGGGAAGATTGATACCAAGACATATGTAGACCTCCAAGTAATGCCAGGCCTACTGATGTTGAAAGGAGGCAAGCACCTTCCTCCAGAGCTGACACAGAGAGAAAGCCTTTCCCTAGAACTGCCTCCCTGAACTCAGACTTCTAGCCTCCTAAACTGTGAGAGCATAAATGGACGTTTGCTAAAGTCATTCATTTGTGGTATTTCTGTTACAGCAGCACTAAGACACATGTCGGAACCACACAAAGCTGATGACTAATTAGCATTTACATCTCTTGTTTAACAAGTCTGTATGATTATTCCACCACCAGTCTGTCAGTTTGTAATACCGTGGTGCCTTGTATGTTGCTATGATGGTATGAACTATGTCTTTGGTATTTCAAATACCAGCAGGAACACCCATAGTGGACAGGTTTCAGCAGCACATTCAGACTAAGACAGACCACAAAGGCCTAGTGATCTACTTCTGAAAATAAGTCAATGAAAACCATATGGATCACAACAGAACGCTGTCTGAGCCACTTGCTTAGGACACGATATCAGAGGGATCAATCAGTAGAGGAGAATGCCATATCTGGTGAATAAGGAGACCCTGGGGGAGATGGATTGGCACAGTAGCTACAGTGATGGACTTGAACATGCTGGTGATTGTGTGGATGACACAGGACCAGGCAACATTTCATTCTGTTGTACATAATGTCACCATGAGAGCTGGAGTGACTTAATAACTAACAACAACCACACATGCTATTATTGGAATGTATCTATGCATTTGGATTAGAGATGAGTCTGAAAATTCCTTGAGACAGGTGACATAGAGCGCGGGTTCATCTTTTGCATCTTTATCTTTACCAGGTCTCATACGCAAAAGGGAACATGGCTAAAATTAACTCATAAAAGATAGTTTACGCAGTTGATATTATCCATAAAGTGTTTTTTTTTTTTCATTTAATTTCTCCATACTCAATTTCAACTAATATGACCTTACTTTTGGTTTACAATTCTTGATTCTATAGCACTAAGGGACTGACTTCCATAAGTAGATACAGGCTTTACCCACAGGCTGTGATGTTGTTGGGGCTGAAACAAAACAGACCGGTGACCTCAAAGGTACTCAGTTTTAACTACTAATGAATTCATCATTCACATCCATAACTGTATGGAGATAATATTTCTAATTTAGGCATCTTTATGCTGTAAATTCAGCATGCTGTTGATATTACAGGTTTGAATTAAAGAAAATAAACAGTTATATGGCAATATTGACAAATGAAGTTGGACTTTTATAATACTCTGGCTTCCTTTATTATCTAGGCAGTGATTCTCAATTTAGGCTGGCCTCTATTATCAAAAATACTGATGCCTGGACCCCACACCTGAGACTCAGACTTAATTGTCCTGGAGTGAGCAAACCTTATGGAGCAGTTCTACCTGTAACCCATGGGGTCGCCATGGGTTGGATGCCAACTCAACAGCAGTTACCAACAACTGCCTTCCTTTGTCATTTATTTTGGAATTTCAAATGAATGGATGCATAGCTTTTCAAGCTGAACAGTTCAGAGGTACACAAAGGAAAACACCCTGTTCCCTGTGGTTCCCTGTGGTTAGCTCCAGGACCTGTTCCCTGTGGTTATCTCTGGGACCATTTTCTCTCTGATTCTATGGATTGATAAACATGTTATCTGTCTGTGTGTGCACAGGATGAAGTTTGTACTCTTAATTATAATTCAAGGATATTCCTCCTGGCAAATAGCTATAGATCTAATTCATTCATTTCAATACCTGTTTACCATTACATCAAACTCTCCTAAAGTTCAGTTCCTGCCAGTTTTTGTTTTGAGGTGTGTGTGTATGAGTAGGTTTTGCCCATTACAAAGAACACACTCAGACGTACTAATATACTTGTTCCTTTATTTCTGTGTGATAGGCAAAATCAAAATTATGTGCATTTTTACATTTTAATAATTCTGGCCAGATTCTTGGTGAAAAAGATTTGTAGCAATTTGCATTCTCTTTAGCAATGTACGAGAGAGCCTATTTCCTTGGATCTTAAAAGAACATTATCCAGCTTTCTAATATGTCACTGGTGGGGAAGGCGGCTTCCCCAGCACTGTCCCTGCAGATCACTGCCCTGGTGAGACATCTTTATGGACAAGCATGTGCCGTGTCTCTTGAGTGAGCTGGGGCTTTCTAAGAGTGGAGGATCGTTATATTATTAGTTTTGCTCTCTCTACATGGGCACAGGCCCCATGTGCTCAGTCAAAGGACAGGCTTAGACAGTGCTGTCTAAATTTCACAAGTGTTTGAAAAATTATATGCTGCGGATTAAATAATTTAATTATTTGAAGAGAGTGAAGGAGCTGCATACTAACGATACATCTAGGTGAGATTCTGGCCAGCAGAGAACCAAATCATGGTGCTTATATTTTCAGAAAATACAATTATATTTACTGACAAATTTCAGGAAAAGTCATTTATTTGCTATTGTGTAGACACAGTCTTAAATAGAACTTTAGACCTTCCCCAGATTGCCTGCATCTTGAAGTGAAGAGATTCGGTAACCTTTAAATTTAACTCCCCTCTCCCGAGCTCTCACAATACTGTAATAAAAATGTTGCCAATAACACACGTGAAAGGAAGGTTTATAGAGAGACAATGACAATGCCCATTGAGATGATCTCGTCCTTATTTATGTGCCTCACAGATAATAACTTAAATGCACAAGGAAATCAATAGAATAAAAAGAAATCAATGCTCAGTTTATTCTTCAGGCTACTAGACTAAAGAATAATTTTGAAAATATAGACGTGCAATATGATTAGGCGAGTTAAACATTCTCTATGCCTTGTGTTCATGTGCTCACCGCAAAGGCAACATGGATTTTTTTTGTTTTGTTTTTTTTTTTAAAAAAAGGCCTAAAGTGTGTATGTGTTCTCCTTGGAATCCATGTTGGTTTTTTCTAGTTTCATCACACATTGCTGGTAGACATCCTCTGAAGAGAGGATGTTTATAGGGAAGAGTCAGTCCTGAGGGTGAAAATGAATTTCTCCTCTCCTACTAACCTAGCCCTCAAAGGTTGTGACTAGTTGGGAAATTAAAAATCTTTGGTAGAAAAGAATTCAGTAGCAGATTTTAAAATGATCCCCATATGTGGATTTGCATGTGCCCTCAAATCCAAAAGCCTTGCATGTTTCCCTGTAGAACTAGTTAACCAGTTGCCATTGAGTGGACTCTGACTGAGGATGGCCCTATATGTGTTTGAGTAGAACTCACTTCACAGGGTTTTCGATGATGGACTTTTGGGAAGTAGACCACCAGACAATTCTTCCAAGATGCCTCCGGATAGACTCGTACCTCCGACCTTTTGGTTAGCAGTTGAGCTCATTAACCTTTTGCATACAGAATTTACTCTATCCCCAGCATTGCACTTGCCTCTGACTACCACACCTTCAGAGTGTCTTGGAAGAAGTTTCAGCCTATGTGAACAGACATCTTGATTCTGGGTTTTCCCTGGCATGACATCTTGAGTGTAAGCCACATCATACACAGAGGCTCAGTGGCTAAAGAACTACTATGAAAATGTAAACGATCTCGAATGGAAACTTCTCTGGTGATCATTGCATTTACTTTCTTCCTCTTTTGCATTTACAGCATTTTAAACTATTGTTATTATTTTGTTTGTTTACACTAGGAAAAAGTGGACAAAGCTTCAGCTTTATAGGTACACACACCCTGCAGTTGAATCTTTGACTTGTCACTTTCTAATTGTGAGACTTTAAATAGGTCCACTGTTTGTTCATCTCTAAAATAAGAAGGCTACAAATAGAGCCTGTCTCACAGAGTTATTATGAGGAGTCGTTGAAATAATACATGTAAAATAGGTAACAGGGTTTGGCATGGTGGATAATCATGCATATCTGCTACTGCTACCACCATTGCCACTGCTACATACTCTCTGATTAATATGACAGAAAATTTGGTGGGGTGGGAGAAAGGAATTTTCTTTACACTTTGGACAGAAAAGAGAGCCTCACCAGAGGGAGGAAACAGCCCTTTTTAACATGAGAATAGTTAACAAAAGATGTATCAGATCTGATATTATCCTTCAAATGAATATGTTTCCAATTGAGCTAGTATTGAAGCAGCTTGTTTGGCTTCAAAGACAAAATGACTGATTAAGAGATGCAATTAGTCCACTAACTGGTATCATGCAGACCAAGACAATTGGTAGGATAGAATTATTTATTCTCCCACTGAGAGAGGGCGAATTTGCCAGATGATATCTGGGATGCAGTTTGCAAAACTCTTACAATCCTGTGCTCTTTCTATACAGCTACTGGGCTGTACAGCTGAAAGATATATTCCTATTTTGAGAAAATCAGCAACCACCACTCCATGAGCCACTGAACAAACAACTGAAGAAGTCCCTGTAGCTCCATTTAAGTGGCACCTGTTTTTTTTTTTTTTTTTGGAAATGATAACATAGGTACTTAAAAACGTAATTTCTAATAACAGTAAAGCACATCCTGAATGAGATGAGGCCTCAGTGCAGTGAGCTAGTTATCCACCTGTGATGAGGGATTTCATAGCTGTAGGAAGGACACAATAACAGAGCTAGAATTAACAAAGAGCGCTTATGTTTTATTATTCGTGCATCAGAACTAGAGAGACTAATGTGCAAAGGCAAAGGTTAAGAAATGTAATCCTGGTTGTGCAGTCATTAGTGGACCCAAAGCATAAACCCAGTCCCCTGAGTTCAATCCAACTCCTTCATCTTCAATTTAACAATACCAAGTTCAATGGGACAAACATTCCTACCCTTATTTTATAGGGGCTTATCTCTTTTTTTGAGAGAGAGCGCCATTCCATTAATTAACTTTTAACAGGAGAACTACACACTTTAATATACTTAGTAGGAAAACAAATAAGCCTAGGTGATATAGAATACTTACAGTGTATTAGATGTGGTATTTGGATCTGTGGATCTCTGAAACAAATAATTTGTGTGGTTTTTTTTTTCCCCAAAAAATGCGTTATGGACTGAGGGAAGCACTCCTGGAGTGGCAGAGTATAGATCCCTGGAAATCTACTCCATAACACTAGCAAAATATTTCAAGATTGACATATTCAGAATTGTAGCAAAACAGCCGAATCTCTGTAGTCTTGCCCAATTTCCATTTGTCTTTCCCCAGCTTTTCAGGAGCTTTGAAGTCCAACAGCTTCACAATTATGGCATCTTTAAAACAAACAGTCACTGTGGACATTTAAAATGATAAATTTCTCTATTAGCACTGCTTTCTCGGAATCTCCTAAATTTGGTGTGTTATGCTTCCATTTTAATCTCATCGAATCTATCTTCTAATTTCTCTTGTGATTTCTTCTTTGACTCATTGGTTATTTGGAGTATATTGTTTCCACATATTTGTTAATGTGCCAGAATTCCATAATTTATTAATTTCTAATTTCATTCACTTGTGGACACTTTTGCTTCATTCCAATCCATTCAAATTTATCGAGACTTGCTTTATGATCTAACATAAATGTTCCATGTTCACTTGAGAAAACTGTGTACTCTGCTGTTGGGTGGAATGGCCTATAAATGTTTAAGTCTACTTGATTTATAGTGCCGTTCAAGGCTTTTCAACAATGGTGCTGAGTCAACTGGATCTTCACATGCAGAAGAATGAATTTGGAGCCCTCCTGAGGCCAGACACAAACATTAACTCAAAGTGGATCATTGTTGTTGTTGTTGTTATGTGCCATCGAGTCGGACCCGACTCATAGCGACCCCTCCTTGGGTTTCCGAGGCAGTA
>NW_006921948.1:451223-463665 GCF_000298275.1 Orycteropus afer afer
TAGCAGTCAAGTGCCTTAGCCACCATGCTACCAGAGCTGATGATGGACTTTTGGGAAGTAGACCACCAGACAATTCTTCCAAGATGCCTCCGGATAGACTCGTACCTCCGTCCTTTTGGTTAGCAGTTGAGCTCATCATAGACCCAAATATAAGAGCTAAAAATTTAAAACTCTTAGGAAAAAGAACAGGAACAAATCTTTATGACTTTAGATTAAGCTAACCCTTCATAGATGTTTCACCTAAAGATCAAGTGACCAAAGGAAAAAGTAGATAAAGTGAACTGCATCAAAAATAACACTTTTATGCTTCTCAAAGAATGTTATTAAGTCAAAAGACAACCCCTAAAATGGGAGAAAATATTTGTAAATCTTAGATCTGGTAAGGGTCTAATATCCAGAAAATATAAGGAATTCTTACAACTCAAGAGTAAAAAGACAAATAACCCATTTTACAGTGGGCAAAATGTTTAAACACTTTCTCCAAAGAAAGTATACAAATTATCAGCAAGCACATGAAAAGATGTTCAACACCGTTAGCCATTCCAAAACCAAACTCACTGTGGTCGAGTCGGCCAAGACTCATAGCGACCCCTCCTTTGGTTTCCGAGGCAGTATCACTACGGATGTAGATTGCCCAGCCTTCCTTCCGAGGAGTGGCTGGTGGCTTTGAACCGCCAGCCTTGTGGTTAGCAGTCAAATGCCTTAGGCACTATGCCACCAGAGTTCCTTATTAGCCATTACAGAAATGCAAATCAAAACCGTAATGAACTATCACTTCACACCCACTAAGGATAGGTACTCTCATGGAGGATAACAAGTCCTAGCAAGAATGGGAAAAAATTGGAATCTTCATTCTTTGTTGATGGAATATGAAGTGGTGTATCATTGTGGGAAGCAATTTGATGACAGTTCATCACAAAGTTGAAAATAGAGTTACCATATGACCCAGCAAGTCCACTCTTAGGTATATAGTCAAGAATCAAAAACGTGTCCACATAAAAACTTGTACACACATGTTACAGCAGCATTATTCATAAGCGCTAAAAGTGGAAACAGCCCAAATGTCCATCAAATGATGAGAAAAAGTTGAATCTCTATACAATGGAATATTAATTAGACATAAAAATGAAGTACTGACTCATATCACAGCCTGCGTTATCCTGGAAACATATGCTAAGTGAAAAAAGCCAGACACAAAAGGCTACCCGTTATGAGGTTTACCAGAAGGTGTTATTGTTGTTGTTATTGTTTGCCGTCAAGTCAGCCCTGATTCATAGCGACTCCTCCTTGGGTTTCCGAGGCAGTATCACTACGGAAATAGGATTGCCCAACCTTCCTTCCGAGGAGTGGCTGGTGGGTTTGAACTGCCAGCCTTCTGGTAAGAGCTCCTAACACCTATTTGGCATATAGAGGGAAGAAGATAAATAAAAGTCTCTGTCTCTAGAGAGAGAGAGAGAGAGAGGGAGGGAGAGAGGGAGGGAGAGAGAGAGAAATAGTTTATTTGATTTAGGTTAAGGAGCTCTGGTGCTGTGGTGCCTAAGGCATTTGACTACTAACCAAAAGGTTTGGTGGTTCAAACCCACCAGCCACTCCGAGGAAGGAAGATTGGGCAATCTATTTCTGTGAAGATTTACTGCCTCAGAAACCCAATGGGGGTCACCATGAGTTGGAATTGACTGCACGGCAGTGAATTTGGTTTTATTTATTTATATAGGTTATGATCCTTACAGCATTTTAGAAACACATTTTTGATTGAAAGATTTTTCTGTATGTTTTATTTTGCTTTGCATTTATTAGATTCAAGTAGCCCTGGTCACACCGTGGTTAAAGCACTTGACTGCTAGCTGAAAGGTTGGTGGTTGGAATCCATCAGTAGAAGCAAGATGTGGCAGCCTGCTAATGCAAATACTTAGCCCTGGAAACCCTCTGGAGGCAGTTGTGCTCTGTCCTATAGTGTTGCTGTGAGTCAGAATCAAATAGCCTCTGACAGCTGTGGGTTTGGTTTTGGTTTTGCTTGATTGGATTCAATTACTTTGCCCCCTCCCCCTTTTTTTCCTATCTGGGTCTCTTATTTACCTCAGATCTGGTTTACCGATCCTCAACAGTTAACGTGTTCTCTTCTGTCGTTTTACTTTTTCTTCATTTCTTTCTGAAAATTAAAAAAAAAAAAAAATCCCTCTTTGCCATCTTAGATTTTCTTAAGGCATTTTTCACGGCTTTTATTTTCTCTTATATTAATTCTAGTTCAATCTTCAATTCTAAAATATTTTTCCTATTCCTTTTTAATTCCTCCCTGATATGTTAGCTTCTTTTTAAAAGTTTCTTTGTCTTTAATATTATTTTAAAATCACCTTTCCAATGACCTCATGTAGAGTTTTTCTAATTCTACTTTATGCTATTTTGTGGTCACATCTGTAGCTTTTTGAAATATTGCTTACCCTTTCTCCTTGGTGAGCAAGTCTTCTTGGGGGTACTTTCATTGTCTACTGGGACATTATTCTGTTTTCTTAAAATGACATCCTACAGATTTTTACCACAATCAATTTCTATTGGTCTGTTTAATTGAGATGAGTTCTCTTTTATTCTTAAAAGGGACACCTCACAAAAAATTTTCTCAGGTCATGGCTCTAGAGCTCCCTCTTCTGTTGTTTTCACAAAGTGTTAAAACACAGTCTTTCTGGTGGGAGGAGTCTTTGTTCTCCTCCCCCTCTGTGGTACTTAAAGTTGTGTGTCAACTTGATTGGGCCTGGTTGAGTGGTTGGGCAGCTGGTGGTAGTTATTCCCCACGATGAGACTGGCAATCAACCAGTGGGATCTACCACAAGCTGCCTGTGGGATGTGGTCTGCTTCCTGTAGATAAGCAGCAGCTTTGAGAATGGTCTCTAGCTTATGGCACGCTTGGACCCTGCATGTAGCCGTGTCATTGTTCAGCAGCCTGCCATGCTCTGCTGACCTTGAGACTTTCAATGGACTTGAATTAATGGCCTGCCCTGTGGTTTGGTAACATCGGGACTGTGCCATTTTATTTGTTGACCTTGGGCTTGGCAGCCTCAGCAGCCTGAGTGAAGAGATGTCTCTAGCTTCAGTGGGCTGGGAGCAAGAGGCAGAGCTGAAGCCCAAGGTGGAAGGGCTTTCACCCAGCCTGTAGAGCCTGGCACTTTGAACTCGGACTTCTAGCCTCCCGGACGGTAAGAGAATAAACTCCAGTTTGTTAAGCTCATCCCATTCGTGGTTTATATTGCTGTCAGAGCAGCACTAGGTAACCAGAACACCCTCTTTGATTGGACTGTTTCTTTGTTAATGCAATCTGTTCTGCTCCATTTGGATTCTACTCCCAGCAGTTTGTCCTCAGAGTGGGCCTTTGACAGTGTGTAGGTGAGAGTTTGCGTTGGTTATTTGTGAGCGTATACAGGGCCTGGGCCACTCCAGCGCCATTGGACCTTCTTGTGGTCCTTAAACGCGTCTCTGGGTTGGGGCCTGTGAGGCGGCTGCTCAGTTTGAGCTGCTATTCTGACGTTACTCCATTGAGCTTTCTAATTACTGCTCCTTGGTAATTGGGACCATTAAAAGGACCTTGGCTTCCTTCTTCACGGTTGCTCTTGCTGCAGTTTTTTTTTTTTTTCCTCTCAATAGGGACTCCCCACCCACTCTTATTTTGGGTTTCATGGGAATTCCTGTCACCTTATTTTGTTGTAGATTTTGTTCATGGCTTTTCCGTTTTTCTGTTCATGTTAGTGTGCCTGGGGGAGGATTTTGTGAACTTTAACACACACCATACAATCACACATTGCACTATGGCTGACATCTCTGCAGAATTCTCTCTTCCTGAGAATTTGAGAAGTCTAGTCATTCCTCTAGAAAGGAGCCCTGGTGGTGCAACGGTTAAGTGTTCAGCTGCTAATGAAAAGGTTGGCAGTTGGAACCCCCCGGGCATTCCTCAGGAGAAAGATGTGGTAGTCTATTGCCGTAAAGATTACATCCTTGGAAACCCAAATGGTGCACTTCTACTCTGTCTTAATAGGGTTGCGATGAGTCAGAATTCCACTTGACAGCGATGGGTTTGGTTTGGGTTTATTCATTCCTCTTGCTTTGGTCCATGTAGGTTTTCTAGATGTTAAAGAAGGAGCTAGGTTAGACAGCTACCCAAAGTAAAATGTCAGTGGCTCGGGCAATGGTTTTATGTGGAAGACGATTCACCCTTCATGTGAGTCTGCTAGAAATTAAGGGGTCTCAAAACTGTGAACTAGGTATTTCAGAATTGGATTGGCATCTCTCAGTCACCTCTACATTTTCCTTTCCTTTGATGTAGATTTGACTTAAAAGTGATGGCTAAACTAGTGATGGCTAACCTTGGCAATAATACTGCAATCTCAGTTACCCATCCATTTGCCAGCTCACTGAGACTTCCCATTGGTAGCTTAAATTATGCTCCAATAGTTTATTTAACATTTTTTTTTGTTTGTTCTTGAAACAAAGTGTCATCTGTTTGAAACTATTGTTTTAGTGTTCAGTGAGTTCTTGCCTGGATAATTTGACATACTCAGCAGCTCTGTTTAAAGAAAGGACTCTGTTTAAGGTCTTTTCTTCTTTAGAGGCATAATGTCTGTCAGAGGGGAATTAGGATGGAATTACCATTGTTTAACAAATACTAAAGTAAAAAAGGATTAAATATCTCTACAAATAGCCAGATCCCATGGGGCTCTTGACTTTAAAGATTGTGGAAGGTAACTATACAGTGTAATTAAATTATTTTAATTCAATTGCAAACGCTGTTTCATGAATAGAAGATACTCCCTGTTCTCAATAGGGAATACCTACCTTTTTCAGCTAAATCTTCTTTAGGGGTAAAAAGGGATTTGTCATTGAAATGCAAGCAACAAGAGACTCAGTAAATCTCAAAAAACAAAGACATTCCCTGTTTTATGCCTTCCATTCTGTAAATTTTGGGATTGACTTTTGCATTTGTAAATCATGTTACGGGCATGAAACAGAATTAAGTCTTCTGAGACTTGGTGCAGTATAAACATTTAACCCTTGTTAAATAATACAGGGTTGTTTTTTGAGGTTGTTTTTACCATTTATCAAGAGGCACCGTCAAATCCATATTAAAACACGAAATCACTGAACTAGTTTTTTAATTCCATCTCAATTGTCAGTAGAACATAGAAAGTCACGGGGATATAATGGGATGATTGAAGAAATGTGTGACTGCATGCTGAACTAGTTAGCTATATCCTCCCAGGGTGAACTTACCTCACCTCTCTTAATCTCAGTTTCACTGTCTGCAGAATGAAGAGTAAGGCTAAATAATCTCCAAGGACCTTATCACCTCTAGCATTCCGCAGAACAGTACCACCACCAGTGGAAACCAGCTGCCGTCCAGTCCCTCTGACCTACGTGTGTCAGAGTAGAGCTGTGCTCCATACGCTTCTCTGCTGACTTTTCAGAAGTAGATTGCCAGGCCTTTCCTCTGAGGTGGCTCTGTATAGACTCAAACCATCAGCTTTTGGTTAAGCAGCAGACAGCATTAGCCATTAGTACCACCCAGGGACTCCACAATATCAACAACCCTGCAAGTAAAATAAGGCATGTATTAGAATGATTTTACAGGTGAGGACACTGTGGCTGAGAAAGTTGAAGCAACTCGCTTGCAGTTGGCACGTCTAGGAAGTGGAAGAGCTAAGACTCAGACACTGACGCCTCTGACACTTCATCCAGTATTGTTTGTGCTGTATAACAACTACTCACTTCTGTGACTCACTTTCTGCAGTCTTGTGTACAAAAAGTATAATTACTGCTTGTTATGAGTTATGTTGTGCCTCTCAAAGAGAGATGTTGAAATACTAATCCCCAGTATCTGTGAATATGACCTTGTTTGGAAATAGTCTTTGCAAATATAATCAAGTTAAGATGAGGTTATTAGGGTGGGGCCTAATCTAATATGGCTGATATCCTTATGAGAAGTGGAGATGAGACAGGCATATTGAGAAAATACCATGTGCTGATGGTAATGCAGATATAACCCAAGGAATGCCAAGGATTGCTGGCAACATCAGAAGCTGTGAGAAAGACATGGAACAGACACCCCTAGGCCCTTCAGAGAGAGCAGGACCATGCTGACCCCTTGATTTCAGACTTCTGGTCTCAAGAATTGTGAGAAAATACATTTCTATTGTTTTAAGCCATACGTACACACACATGTATATACACACAGACAAGAATAAATGTGATAGTTTTACAGGTGAGAATAAAGACTTTGCCACCTGCCCAGGGTAGATTAGGATGATGTGTTGTTCTTATTGCCTTCCTGCCTTTCAAAGACTATACATTTATTTTCCAAGGCATATTTTCAAAGTCTTCTCTGGATATTCCGACACATATATTTATTGACTGATACATCAGACTTTCCCTGAACATTAGAATTCAGTGCTAGGCATGTTGGCTACAGGGTCAGAGTGACTTGACGGCAGCTGGTTTTTCACTGGTGGTGTTACTGTTCTACATCCTTTTCATTCACCCATGAATGGAGACAAACAAATGTGGTAACACAAATATAAACACACAGAAGGACACCTAACCATTACTTGGACAGAATCAGAAGTGCTGTTGAAAGCTAAGTGGAAGAGCATTTATCTCACCTAAGCCTTGAGAAGCAGGCAAACGTAGCTGTAATGTTTGGAGGTGTGATAATGGGAGGAAGGGAGTTATTCAAGTCCAGGGATTAACTTGGGAAATGCCAGGAGGCAATGATGAATAAAACTATTTTGTATTGGACATGTTAAATACGACAATGTGGGCCAAAATTTTTGTTTCACTGCATTGTGCCAAGATGATTTTTAGCTTGCCATTAAGTTTTGCAAATGTGACTGCATTCAAGAAGGACCATGAGAGAGACCCAACCTGCCAGCTTAATTAAGTTTCTGAAATGCTTCTGGACAAAATTAATATATGTGGATACTAGTCCAAAACGTTTGGACTGAACAGACTTCAGTTACGCATAAAACTCCAAGAGGTGCAGGGATCCAAAATTTTTAAGGTTACAGTATTGATAATGGTAGTCAGAGAATTAGTTATACTTTCCCTAGATGCCTTCTCCCATTGGTTATATCAAAGTCAATATGCTTATCAAAACCTTTCAGAGCAAAATTAAAATTTGGTGGCTAGATGTCCACTTGGCAAAGTTGCCTATGTATATCCTAATAAACCCAAGTGAATAGAAACAAAATAAGCTTTGTTCCAGTGTAAAGTTTACTTATCCTTTGAAGAAGGTGATGCTAAATATTAGTACTGAGTAAACTCAGATTCTCTCGCTGATCATTCCAGATGTGGCCCAACTAGCAAAACAAAGGCTGCACCTTCTCTTGTTTCTGTTGCAAGGGTGTCTTTATCAGTAAGATAAATGATCTAAAAATAATGAGGCTCCATGTGTACACAGCCCTTTATGATTTGCAAAGCCTTTTTGCATCTGTCATTTCAAATGGTCTCTCCATCCACCTTGTGAGGATGGCAGGATGTAGTTTATGACCCTAAGCTTATAGAAGAGAAAGCCCAAATCTTTGGGAGCTGACTTACTCAAGGATATAATCAAGAATGGGACCACATCCATCCAGTTGGCCAGTTGGCTCTGGCTCATGGCAACGTGTATCAGAGTTGAGATGTGCACCATAGGGTTTTCAGTGGGTGATTTTTCAGAAGTGGATCATCAATTCTGTCTTCTGAGGTGCCTGTGGGTGGACTCAAACCTCCAACCTTTCTGTTAACAGCCAATGGTGTTAATCATTTCTTCCACCTAGGGATGGGAACAGGACTCCCACTGTCATTGATTCGATTCCAACTCATAGCGACCCCATTGGGTTTCCCAAGCTGTAAATCTTTACAGAAGTAGATTGCTCCATCTTCCTCCCATGGAGTGGCTGGTGGGTTAGGAGCCAAATGCCCTACACAGCAGGACTGCTATCCCAATGCTTGAACATACCAAAGAAGTATGGGTCTTATGATGCCGTGTCTACCCCAACACTCCAATTTTAGAAAAATCTCTGAACTGAGATTGTATGAAATGCTGCAAAGCTGAGATTTAATCTTACAGACACAATTGTGAACCAGCACAAGATCAATATGTATAAAACTACGGTCTCAAACTGCATTCTCAGGGATCTCCAAATTTGCTCTAAGATTTAGTGTGCATACACGTGCATGTGTGTTCATTCTGATGGGTATCTATCAATTATTAGTTAGCTAGTTATTAATTAATTTGCTATTAATTATTTGGATATGCTGGGTGAGCCCATTCTTCCGTACTTGCACGATCCCCTTATACCTAGATATAGTCATGTAATTTCAGGGCCCTGTATGGGTTTGTGGTCATGATGTCATTGGTACCAATTTTAACTCTCATGGGCTGATTAGAAGAGCTGAGGTAGAAGGTACAGTTGATGCCTTCCTGCCAAGTGAAGGCCAACTGATGTCACTGAATGTCATCTGAACAAAGGTTCCATCATCATTTGAATATAAAAAGTAGCAGGAAAATTGAGTCATTATCCAACATACCTTAACTTAGGCATGCAGAACTCCCTAGAGCCTGTACTATAGCGATTTGTACCATACTCCCATGGTAAGCTACAATGTAGTTCCAGTGAGATGTCATCCATCACATTAAACTAGTGTCACTAATTTAAAGGTTATTGGTTTTGTAGTCTTGTTTTGTGTTTAATTTGCCAATATGTTTTCATGTTATAGCTCTATAAGAGCTATAAAGTTAAGGAGTTTGTACCTAGTTTCATGTTGGCGTATATTTAAGTAGCATTAAAATAAACATGATTTTGGTCCAGACTAAAGATAGGGGAGAATTGTTTTTCTCTTTATAAAGGCTGTGCACATAACTCAATTTGGAGAAACTCTGAACAATGTGGTTCTGAAAGTCTGGCATTATAAAACTTGGGAATGTTCTACCTATTCTTGATTTATGGCCATGCATGTTCATAGAATAGCCAACAACATACAGTGTCCATCCCTGAGCTGCTACTGTGTACCTGGCCATGGCTGCATGTGTAAAAGTGTCAGAGGTAAGATAAACATAGTATTGGCCTTCAAGAAATTAGTTCTTTAGAGAACAGTTAGCTTGAGTCTACCACTGCCTTCTTCTGCCTGAGTTGACTGAGTCCCAGCTATAGAGTCTACAAAGGACTTTGGTGTTATGGCAGAAAAGCAGCTATTTGAGGCTCTACTTTTTGAAAAGTGCCATGTAGCATTCACTGAGGTCTATGTCTCTGTGGTGCTCTATAAAGGCTAAGGCTTGAGCATGGTCTACTGGAACGTTTTTCGAGATGGGAAACAAATTTAGAGAGGGATAACTTTGACAGAAAGTGTTGGGCCCCACATACAAAAGTCAAAGCCAAGCAAATGACAGCAAGTCCACAGAGATGTCCCTGAGTTGCCTTTGAATACACATAACAAAGATAGTGCATGATGGGCTACCAGGGCAATTGAGAGGAGGTGTCCAGGTGTTAGCAGTTGAGTTTATACTTGCACAGATTTCTTTTTAGCTCTTTTTTTTTTTTCTATTTCCCCATTTTGCCTTCACTAGTGGCTAAAGCACTTGACTGCTAACCAGAAGGCTGGCGGTTCAAACCCATCAGCCACTCCTCGGAAGGAAGGTTGGGCAATCCTACTTCCGTAGTGATACTGCCTCGGAAACCCAAGGAGGGGTCGCTATGAGTCGGGGCTGACTCGACGGCACATAACAACAACAACAACAACAATCTCAGTTAAGTATTGACATGATAATTGAGACTACAGTGTTGGTCTCCTGGGGGACCTCTGAAATTCAGAGGTCGATTTATTAATAAGGATCAAACCAAAGCAATTGCAATTGGGTTGTTTCTGGCTCATAGCAACCCTATAGGACAAAGTAGAACTGGCCCACAGAGTTTCCAAGGCTATGAATCTTTACAGAAGCAGACTGTCACATCTTTCTCCTGTGCAGTAGCTGGTGGGTTTGAAGCAACAACCTTTCAGTTTGCAAGGGGATGCTTAACCACTGTACCACCGGGGATCATTTTCTGGCATCCAGACATCCACCACCTCCCAGCTTTTATTCTGGCCACTTACACACCATTCTCTTTCCAGCAGTGTTTTCTTTGTGCCAGAAACTGTTCTACATGCTTTACCTACATTAACTCACTCGATTCTCACAGCAGTCCTAAGAGGTAGGTTCTATTATTATTGTCATTTTTTTAAAACAGATGAGGAAATCCATGCTTAAGGAAGTGAGGTAACTTGGGCAAGGAGGAATGATGCAGCAATTGTAAACATGATCTTTCCATGGTGTCTCTATGCTTCAGTTATCCAGTAACTCCCTCCTCAGAGTTTTATCAAAAGAAAGTAAGCCAACAGAAACTAGATATCTAAAGACTTTCATTAAGATATTGACTATAATTTGGAAATGCCAGCAACAATGTAAAAGTACAACAGGAGAAGAGTTCAGTAAAAGAGAACATATGAATGAAATAACATATTAAGCTATCACTAAATATGTTCCCCCAGCCACTCCTTGGAAGGAAGGTTGGGCAATCTACTTCCATAGTGATACTGCCTCGGAAACTCAAGGAGGGGTCGCTATGAGTTGGGGCCGACTCGACGGCAAATAACAACAACAACAAATATGTGTATTAAGGTTACAGAGCATTGTAGACAAATATTTGCAGTATGTATGGAGAACACTCTTGGTTTGGAATTACATTTTGACCCCAGAGAAATTCAGACAGATCTAAGAAGTTGATAGTGCAGGTGGCTTGTAGAAGTCTATTTATTCCGATTCATAGCAACCACGATGCAACTGAGTAGAACTGTCCCATAGGGATTTTGTGGCTGTAATATACACTGGAGTAGATCACCAAATCTTTCTCCCTCAGAGCCATTGGGTGGGTTCAAACCATCAACCTGTCTGTTAGCAAGTGAGTGCTTAACCGTTTGCATCAGCAGGGCTCCTTCTATTTGAAGAGTCACTTGAATTATGCAGAATCAGGAGGCTTTCCTGAAGGTGTGTCTGCATAGGCATTTGGGAAAAGGATTAATTCCCAAGAAGGATGGCATAGTAATCTCTATTGTCTCCCTGAGCCTGGCCCCAGGAACTTGGGTCTGGGTTCTATGGAGGAAGAAACTGAAGTACAGGCAGTCCCTGGGTTACGGACGTCAGGTTTATGGACAACTCCTTCTTGCTCTTTAATGTTATGTAATTTACCCTCACTTTGAAATGATTGAACCAATGCACATGTGACAAACTTTTCATTATAACAACCTTCACTTGTTGCACATGCAGCTTTTAAATCACTGAAAAGGCTTTGAGCCCCCCCCCCCTTTTTTTGCACTAAAATAAAAAACCCATTGCCATTGAATCAATTCCAACTCAGCGATTCTATAGACAGTATAGAACTGTCCCCATAGGATTTCCAAGGCTATGCATCTTCATGGAAGTGTACTACCACATTGTTCTCCCATGGAGTGGCTGAGGGGTGAGTTCGAACCTTCAACCTTTCAGTTATCAGCCCAATGTCTAACAATTACACCACCAATGCTCCTTTTCTTTGTTCTAAAGTAAGGCTAAATAAGAGCCCTATATACCTGTTGCACCTACAAGTTCTTAAAGACACACTTTGGAACTGGTCTCATTCATAACACAGGAATTGCCTGTAACTGTTCCATGAGAAGCTCCCATACACCAGGCACAAACATTTCTATTGAGCTGTCTGCCCTACTTGCCTCACCCTATGCATAGATCACTCCTATACATGTTTGTGGTTCAGTTCAGGGGTCATTTCCCTCATTTCTCTGCCAGTCTACCTTGGTTCTGAGTCCTTCTTTAGCATTTCTTCTTCCCTTATCAAACCACTTATCAGACTTTACTGTAGTTATTTCATTCCTGTCTCTCCCTCTACACTGTCAACTCCTAGAGACCAACAGCATGTCTGTTCTTGTTCTGTAAGCCTTGACTGTGTCTGTCTTGTTCATCACTGAATCTGCAACTCTAAGCACAGTGACTGGATCATTGCTGGCCATCAAGAAAATACTTGGATGTAACCTATAATAGAATACTATGCAACCCTGAAGAATAATGTAGAATCTGTAAAACACCATATAACATGGATGAACTTGGAAGACATTATGCTGAGTGAAATAAATCAATCACAGAAGGACAAATATTGTATTAGTCATTTATTATAAAAAGTCAAGGAAAGGTTTACATATGGAAGGAAATTTTCTTTGTTGGTTGTGGGGGGGAGGAAACACTGCTAGACAGGTAGAGACAAGTATTGATTTGGGTGAAGAGATGGGCAACGTACCAAATGTGAGTGATCAGCACAGTGCATTGAGGAAGAAGACTATATAGAGAGGTGCATGGAAGGTACAGACAACAAAGATGAACCCTTTTGCACACACAGTACTG
>NW_006921948.1:464675-466190 GCF_000298275.1 Orycteropus afer afer
AAGACAAAGTGTATGTGAACTGCTGTATGGAAAGTGAATTTGCTCTGTAAACTTTCACCCAAATCACAATAATTAAAAAAAAAAAAAGAGTTAAAAAAGAAAATACTTGGGTGTAACCTAAATTTTTGCTGACTCAAAAGCCATATTATTTCACCATCTAAACAAGTACTGGAAACCAATGAACATATTTACCGAGGCATGAAAAGAAGTGACACAAGGAATTACACTGCATGCCACATGGGACTAATCCCCACAGCCTTCCCTCTTCCCTTTGAGTTTTATATAAGAAAGACAAAGAATCCTAAAGAAACCAAAACCAGAATCTAAACAAACTGCAGCCCATTGTTTTGCTCTTGTCTTTTCTTTCTTCTCTGAGGACTTCTGCTCATAGGAGAGTGATTAGATGGTGCCTGGCTGCCGTTGCTGACCACTCTGGAAAGGATCATAACAGGAGGTCCTGGATAGAGTGGGAGAAAAATGTGGGACAAAACTAAAAATCATTTAAAAAAACAAAAGAACACAGGCTTACTGGTCCAATAGAGATTGGTGGACCCTGAGACTATGGCCCTTAGGCACCCTTTCAGCCTGGAACTGAACTCGCTCCCATGGCTTAACTTTCAGCCAACCAATAGACAGGCCTGTGGGGGGAACAGTAACACTAGTGAGGTAGCACTCATTAGAACAATCAACCATATAATATCAAAAGGGCAGCATTTGCCCAGGGATAAAGCTCAGAGGGTGGGAAAGAATAGAAGAAAAGAGAAATGGTAAACACAGTGGGGAACTGGGAAGAGTGCTGTTACATTGTGGGAATTGCAGTGAATGCCACAAAACAAAATGTGTATGAATTGTTGAATGGAAAACCAACTTGCTCTGTAAGCTTTCACCCTATGACAATTAAAACATAAAGATAAACATCTTTATCCAGGTGCTTTCTAACGTAAATCATTCTAGCTTTTCTTTGCTGGCCACAAGTTAGCAGGTCAAACATATCACCCCAATCAAGTACAACAAATGCTTAGGCAATAAAAGCATATGTTGAAGCCTTGATCAGAAAGAAAATTCATGTTTTGAGATTTTTTTCAATATAGCTCCCACCCCAAGTTCTAATTGTGTTTCTTGCTTTCTAGATAGAGACCTTGAAAAGAAAATCTTTGCAATAGCGCTGCCTTGGGAATATGAGAATAAGAAACAGTTTGTGATTTGACATTTAGCTGTGGAAAAAGCCTTCCCCTTTTGAGACACATTTCAAATTTTCTGTTCAAACAGGTTCTCTTCAGGGCACTATCGAGGTGGAAGCCCACCGTGTTAGAAAAATCCCTCAAGGATTTTTCTAGCACTTTGTTTGATTCTTGGATCAGACAACAGAACAACTGGCCATTCTGGCCTAAAAATATTTGAGTTCTCCTTAGCCAAAGAACCCTACATTTAAGGGCCACCAGTTTAACCCACATTTTTTTTTTTTTTCTAAAGCCATAAAAGCACCATCTTCAGAAGATATATATATATATATAT
>NW_006921948.1:466485-471082 GCF_000298275.1 Orycteropus afer afer
TCAAAGTGTTATGGGTAAAACTACTCCATGGGATTTTCTTGGTGGTGATCTTTACGGAAGCAGACCAGCAGCCCTGCCTTCCACGGCACCACTTGGTAGGTTTGAACCACCAACCTTTAGGTTAGCAGTTGAGTTTACTAATTGTTGTGCCACCCAAGGACCCTTAATATGTATAAACTCCTTCGTGAGATGGCCTCAACTTCTGTTCCTTTCTCAGATCCTTCAACCTCCCACACGCCTAATACTCCCTACCCAGTACTAGTAATAACAGAAGGTCTGCTGACTGTTGTCAGTTGCCTAGTTTAGATTACAACTGTCACAATAATAGAGACTCTGTTTTCAATCCCTCTTTGGTGAGGGCTAGATGTTCTGCCTCACCTCACAACTGAAGTAATTTGTGTCTTTTTCATTTAGAGTCCATCTGCATAAGAACTTTCATCCCCCAAACCTGTCTAAATGTTCAAATCATGAGCAGAAACAACAATAGACAGATCAATGGGACAGAATAAATCAGCCAGGTAGATATGTAAAAGTACATATAAGAGTGTAGATTGTGATGAAAATGGCATTTCAAGTCAGTGTGTGTGTGTGGGAGAAGTTCTTAATAAATGCTTTTGATAGAAGTGAGTAATCATTTTTGGGGAAAAGTAAACTTAATCCCTACGTCTCTACTTACACTAAAATACAACTAATAAAATGCTACAAAACAATGTATGGCTTTTTAAATATACCCTTATGGGTCTTTCAAATGCAGTACACAAAACCAAGAAGCCCTAAAAGAAAGGTAAAATATATGTAGCTACCTAACTCTGTATGATAACACTTACCATAAAAAGAAAAAAAAAAAACTATAGCTTTTGTCATCTAATATAATCCTATTTACCCGTCAACCATAAATGTTATTTATCATTTCTCTTTGTTCATGTCATTGATGATATCACTGACCAGGACCAGGCCAAGGTCAAAGTCCTACAGCCACTAGAAACATCCCTCCATGTTCCATCATCAGAACTCTTCGGACACAGTTTCTCACCAGTAATTATTCTACTCAATTGTACAACAGCTAGTTAGAATTTCTCCATCTCCTCTATACATTTATGACAGATTTACTGAGAAGCCGTCATAAAATACACATAAGGTTCTCTGCCTTTCTCTCAAATGCCAGGCTAGCACTCAGCCAAAGATGGAAGGTAGATGTTTTCGCAGTTGGTTCTTAGTCAGCACATGCTGGCTCCTTTCATATGTGCTCAACACACACACGCACACACACACACACTCACACACACACACTCACACACACACTCTAACACACACACACACTCACCCACACAGAAAGTCCTTCAAAATTTCAAAATATATGGTTAATCTGCCCTCTTCTCACCACCTGCAACACTATGATACTGTTTCAAGCCACCTTCATCTCTCACCTAGAGTACTACAAGGACCTCTTTTACCTGCAGTTTTGCCTTCTTAATACAGAAGCCAAAGTTATCTTTTCAAAAAGATCCTATCAATCCATTCCCTTGCTCAAAGTCCTCTATTGTCATCCCACCATTTTTAGCTCAAAAGTCAAAGTCCTGACAATGGGCCACAAGTTGTTATGTAGTTAGTGTTAGGCTAAAGCAAAACCCAGGCCCCAAAATGTCAGTTAGCAGCTTCCTCTAGATGTCAGGCCCAGATGAGACAACCTGATAAGACAACAGCAGTAGCAGAACCCGCCCAGACTGTAAAGTCCCATGCAGTGACAGACTTCCTCTTCTGAAGCACCCTCATGCTAATTAAGTGCAGACCCCTGCTAACAGCTCATTGAACCCTGCCATTTCCTTAAAGGACCCTGTCACTCCCCTGCTGTCCCCAAACAGGTCCTCTCTGTGTCTATAAAAATCCATGCCCCCTTCCCGGGGGTGCGACTTCTCTAGCCCTGCCGTTAGGGCATGAGAACCTCGCCCGGGAGCGCCAATAAACTGCTGCTCTGACACAACTCCGTGTCCTGGTATCTGGGTAACTCAGCTTTACAGTTAGGCCCCTTACTCCCTCTCTGACTTCTCCTACTTTCCCTCTCTCCATTTGCACCACCTTGGCCTCCTCGCTGTTCTCTGAACATACCAAATTTATTCTTACCTCAGGACCTTTGCACATGCTCTTCCTTCTTTGCGGATAGCTCTTCACCATTTTTGCATTCAGGTCTGCTCCAATGTCATCGCAGACATCTTCCCTCATCATATTAAAATTATACCCCTTCTCGTGACAGTAACTCTGTATTTTCTTACTGATTCATTATTTTTGTAATACTATCATCTTGATTCATCTTTTTTAATAGTTTGTTTCTCATTAGTCTCCCTACTGTGATGTAATTTTTGTGAAGACAGATACCCTGTCTGTTTTATTCAATTTCATATCCCCAATGTCTATTCCAGTGCCTGGCAGCTCTAATGCTCAAGAAATATTTGTTACATGAATGAATGAATGAAATAAGCCAACGACTGGAGTGATAATAACGTCCAGTGGGACTAATCTACTGTGCAAAATAATGAATTTATTAAGCAATAATGATCTTAATTTCATTTTATCCTCTCCTTTTTGAAAATAATATTGTAATTTTGGTGGGAGTGTATGTAGCAAGACAGGTTCCCATTCACCCATTTCTACACACATTGTTTAGTGATATTGGTTATATTTTTCACATTGTAGCAATATCCTCACACTTTTTGTCCTAGGTGTTCTGTTCCCACTAACCTAGCCTCATAACCTCCCAACCGTCTCGTCTATGCTTTAGACTACAGGTCAATCCTTTGGTTTCGTATGGATTTTTTTTTTTTAAGATCACAGTATTCAAAAGTGCTAGTAATAACTTTATAAGCTAATCTGCTATTTAGCTAAAAGGTGACTTGAGGGTATAATTTCAGTTCAAGGCTTAAGGAATATCTCAGGGCCATTGTCTCAGGAATTTTTCCTGTCAGAGTGGATCCAATAAGTCTAGATTTTTTGAAAATTTGAAGTTCTGTCCCACAGTTTTCTCCCTTTCTATCAGGATCCAACTATTGTGGTCCTGATCAGAATGTACAACAGTGGTCAATGTAGATATTAGTCCTGTAGATTAGTTCCTTCTCTGAGTTTTGAGTTTCCTTCTTTCTCTTCTGCTCCAGGTGAGTAGAGACCAATACTTTTATCTTAGATTGCTGCTTGTAAGCTTTTAAGACCACATACTAAGATGCAGAACATAAACTTTACACACTATATTATGCCAAATGACCTAGTTGTCCCATGAGACTATAACCCTGTCTTCAAACCAAGAAAATAAATCCACTGAGGTGACAAGTCACATCTAAGAAGTATCAGTTTCTGTGATCCTTAATTGTTTTATTATGTATCTGTTTACATAATCACTCTTTCCTCACTTGTTGACCATCTTGTTATCTGACATCTTGTGTTTATGATAATAGTAAAAACAAAACAAAACAAAACTACTATCCGAATATTTTTCACATTAATGACATATGTCTGGCAGTAACAAACACCAAGGTGCATGGTGAGAGTAACACTGTCTTGAAATGGTTGAAGGTTAAGGTTATGTGTCAACATGGGTGGGCTATGATTCTCAGTAGTTTGTCAGTTATGTAAAGACATAATTTGACAGTTATATAATGATGTAGTCATCCTCCATTTTCACATTACAATGATTTTTGCATAACAACCTGGTCTTTGGAACCTAACCATGTCAATAGGTGAGGAGAGGGTGTGTGTGTGTGTGTGTGTGTGTGTGTATGCATACATACATACACACGTATTTTGTTGTTGTTGTTAGGTACTGTCAAATCAGCTCCCACTCATAGTGACCCTATGTACAACAGAACAAAATACTGCCTGGTCCTATGCCAGGCTAACAGTACTTGATATACCTGAGCCCATTGTTGATTGTTGTAGACACTGTGTTAATCCATGTTGTTGAAGGCCTTCCCCTTTTTTGCTGACCCTCCACTTTACCAAGCATAACATCCTTCTCCAGGGAATGGTTCCTTCTGAAAACATGACCAAAGTAGGTGAGACTGAGTCTGGCCATTCTCACTTCCTGCACTTCTTCCAGGACAGATTTTTTAGTTCTTTTAGAAGTCCATGGTACTTTCAGCATTTGTCACCAACACCACAGCTCAAAAGCTTCAACTCTTCTTTGTCTTCCTTACTCATTGTCCAGCTTTCACATGCATATGAGGTGATTGAAAACACCATGGCTTGGGTTAGGTGCACATCAGTCTTCAAAGACACATCTTTGTTTTTTAGCGTTTTAAAGAGATCCTTTCCAGCAGATTTGTCCAGTGCAATATGTCATCTGATTTCTTGACTGCTGCTTCCATTGGTGTTGATTATGGATCCAAGTAATATGAAATTTTTGTCAATTTCAATCTTTTCTCCATTTATCATGTTGCTGCTTATTTATTGGTCCAGTTGTGAGGCTTTTCATTTTCTTTATGTTGAGTTGTAATCCATACTGCAGACTGAAGTCTTTCGTCTTCATCAGTAAGTGCTTCAAGTCATCTTCACTTTCAGCAAGCAAGGTTGTGTCATCTGCATATTGCATACACGCATGTATTTTGGTTAT
>NW_006921948.1:471807-474044 GCF_000298275.1 Orycteropus afer afer
ATCTCTAATCTTTCCACTGCACCGGTTTATTAATTCATTTCTCATTCCTTCTGGAATGCTAACCATCATGCAAATAACGTCATTGCAGGCAGATGTGGTCTTCTAAGAGGTCTCAGGATGCACTGAGAGAAAAAAAAAAGAACTAAGAATCAGAATACTTGGTTTCAGTTTCTAGACCTACCACTGGATTGATGTAAAACATTAGCAAATTACTCTAATTCTTGGATTCTATCTCTTTGTCTGTAAAATGTGTGTTAGGATTTGTCTTATTTCCCTGGTAAGGTTTCTATTTTGGTAAAAATTAATAGTAGTACAATTCTTTCACTTAACCTTGGTTCAGGGAAAACTTTGCATGACTGAAAGTTCATCTAGTGAGAGAGTTTACAGTCTGATAATTCCATATGGTTTACTGATACCATCCCTATCTTTAGTGTGTGTCAGTCAGCCTTCTACTGTTTAAGGACTAAAATCTTAAAGTATAAGAAAGGCATCACAAACTGCAATCAGCACTCATAATTAACCATTCCACCATTTCTTGGTTATCTATTCATTCTTTTATCAAATGTTTGTTGAGCAACTTTCAGTTAATCATAGTAGACTGAGCTTGGGTGTTTATTTCTGCTCCTTGAAATTTCATTAACGTGATGGCACCCAGGAATGGAAATAGTGTAAACCTGCAGGGACAAAGAAAATGACAGAAGAGACAACAGATAAAGATGGCAACACATTTTTTCAAAGATGGATAGCAGAGTGGTAAGTGATTTAACAGAGACTGGGAACCTGAAATTGAAATGTCTGCAAACAGGAGCAGCAACAAGAAATGAAAATCATTTTGCAGAACCGGAAAGGCTCACACTCGGAGCACTGGCTGCAGCAGCAGATCACATGAGGAACAGAGCTGAAAGAGGGAGAGTCATCTGCAATTCTGGATACAGGGCCATTGGACTTCCACTCACACAACTCCTCAACTCCACACAGCCTATCTACTACTCCTTCTCTTGAACAGTTTGCTACAGAGAGTGATTTTTGGGGAGCTCTCTAAATAAAGAGCCAGATTCCAACACAGTTACCCCAGAAAGATATGCACCATTGGACAAGACTCATCTATGCCCATACAGCACCTAATTCAGAATTAAGGAATTAAATATATTAAAAAAAAGTTAACCCTCCCACAAAAAAAGATAAAAAGTACTTCAGAACAGATAAATATTTCAAAGATAAAATAATCTCTTATTGCTATCTTCAAAGAAATAAGGAAGTATTCTATCACTCACTTATGAAACAACAGAATGTTATAAAAGAAAATAAAGAACAAGAAATAACTCTTAGGAATCTGTATGTGTTTGTGTGTGTTTACCTAAATTCAAAATGCATTAGCAAGATAAGACAATAAAGTTTAAAGTTAATGCCAAAAGAGAACAAGAACAAAGGGACAAGCATGGATAATAGGAAAGAAACAATGAGAAAATGAATGGCTTTCTTTAGGAAGTACAATATCTTACTAATAAGAATTCTAGAGAGAAGAGAAAATAGGGGAGAGAATATTATCAAAGGAAAAATCGGGAATATTTTCTAGAACTGAAAGACTTGTGTGTCCAGATTGAAAGTCTCCAACAGAGTTAATGAAGGACAGAAGTCTGAAATTAGTCCCACTATGCTAAAGTCAGGGAACTCTGGTAGTGTAGTGCCTAAGGCACTTGATTGCTAACCAGAAGGTTGGAGATTCAAACCCACCAGCCACTCCTTGGAAGGAAGGTTGGGCAATCTACTCCTGTAGTGATACCAACTTGAAAACCCAAGGAGGGGTGGCTATGAGTCGGATCCAACTCCACGGCAGTGCACCGTGTTTGTTTTTATGCTGAAGTCAAGGTGCCAGTGGGGCTGTGCTCCTTCTGGATGGTCTCAGGAAGAAAATTTCCTTGCCATTTCTAGCTTCTGGAGGCTGCCTGCATGCCATGATTCTTGACTCCTTCCTCAGATCAATCTAACCTCTTGTTCTTGGCAGCACATCTCCTACTTCTATAGTCAAATATAACTCTGTCTAATAAAAAGAATGGCCAGATTTTGTCTCACCTATTTTGGTCATGTTGTAAGAAGGGACCATTCCCTGGAGAAGGATGTCATGCTTGGTAGGGTTGGAGGGTCGACGAAGGAGGGGGAGGCCTTCAACGAGATGGATTGATATGGTGGCTGCGATGATGGGCTCAAGTATAGCAGGGATTGTGGGGCTGGCGCGG
>NW_006921948.1:474144-476329 GCF_000298275.1 Orycteropus afer afer
AGGGGGAGGCCTTCAACGAGATGGATTGATATGGTGGCTGCGATGATGGGCTCAAGTATAGCAGGGATTGTGGGGCTGGCGCGGGATCGGGCAGTATTTCGTTCTGCTGTGCATGGGGTCGCTATGAGTTGGAAACGACTCGACGGCACTTAACAACAACAACAACAATAAAAACTCTTGTGATTATAGGGGGCCCCTCTAGGTAATCCAGGATAATCTCCCCATCATAAGATCCTTTATTTGATCATATCAACAAACCCCTTTTACCTGGTAAGGTTATATTCATAGGTTCCAGGGACTAGGACATGGGTATCTTTTGGGAGGGAAGCAATATAATAAGTACCAGGAATCTAAGTATCATCTAACTTTGCAGCTGTGATATTGAAGACTCAAAGAGGGTTAAAATGACACTCAACTAGAATTCAGTACCCAGCCAACTTATAAATAAAGATATTTTGAGACATGTAGAATCTTTCAAATTACATCTCCCCAATCCCACTGAGTATATGGTTTCACTCAAACAGAAGATGAAACCAAGAAAGAAGAAGATGTGACATCCAGAAAAGAGACAATCCATCACAAGCACGAGACGAGGGAAGCCCCAGGTGACAGTGAAAGGAAGTTTCAGAGTGGCAGTTATGTAGTCGGTCTTGAGAGCACAAATACCAATTGAAGCATGAGGGACAGAGAGCATTAAGGTGTGAGAGGGAACACCTACAAAACAAGAAGAAATGATAGAATGGTTAAAACTATATTCAATACTGCATATTTGGTAACACATACACCAAAGTTGGAACGATACAGATATTTGTGTGGAAAGGATGATATGCAAATTCAAGAAGTGCTCTGTATTTTTTTTTTCTGGCTATATGATGAAGCCCTTTCTCTGCTTAAGTTTCCTTAACCCACAAGAACTAGCAGATTGCTTTATAAACTAAAATAAAACAATTTTAAATGAAAAAAATCATAAAATTAAAAAAAAAACTATATTCAATAATTTGGGAAGAAATATTGAGAGGAATATGGCAGATATGTTGGAGCATTTGGAAAATTAGTTAAAGGCATATGGAAAACTTGGCTATTAAAAAAAAATAGGCATGTTCCATACCAGGCAACACAAAATGCTATATGCAAATGAAGAAAACAGTTGTACATTACGTGGCTCAGCAACGAATAATATTTACATAGTTATCATAATGTAAATATTAACTTCTAACTACTACTTTTACTAAAAGTTGTGATATAAGTATACTGGGAGGGTAAGGATAAGAAAGTGAAGGTTGCCACAAATAGAGAAATATATAGATAAAGTTTGTAGTAATTCAATAAATAGCAATCTAAGCTTATTCTTTAGAAAATGGAGGTAAATACCAGAAGACACAGGCAAAAGATTTTAAAGCAGTTATCTCTGAGGTGTGGGGCCAGAACTGGTTAGGAAAGAAATGGTCTATTTTTTTTTTTTTTTTGTCTTTTAATAATATTATTTATAACAATGCTCGTGAATTACTCTAGGGAAAAAATGGCAGCAGTACAAGCCAACAGTAATGGAGTACTTACTCTGAGTCAGGCACCGTGCTATGGTCTGGGTGTCTTAATTTTGATGCAGAGGGGTCTGTGGTTCTTGTGGATGGTCAATCAGGTACTTATGGCGCAAGAACGTGAGAGTCACCTGAGAAGACTTGAAAACAAGGTTTATTACTCACAGAGAAGAAACTACAGCACACCTTGACACAGGGACACATGGGATTGCACTTGGGGACAAGGCAACAATAAGCTGGACTTGCTGGAGAGAGCTGATGTATGGCAAGCAGAGTGGGGTCTTGGGGTTCATGAGTGTTGAATTCTTCCTGGTCATTTTTAAAGTTTAAAGTGTGGTTCTCTCCTCCAAACCAAACCAAACTCACTGCTGTGGAGTCAGATCTGACTCATAGTGACCCCTCCTTGGGTTTCCGAGGCAGTATCACTACAGAAGTAGATTGCCCAACCTTTCTTCCTTCGGAAGGAATCTACTTCTGTAGGTTCTCTCCTCAGTGCTGTCAAAGTCCCTGCCTCCAAGGCACTCACAGTTTCATAAAAGAGCATCTGAACAATTTTTATATGACCTAATATTCATTCTTCTTTGTTTCCAACTTTTGCATTCCAGTCACCAGTGATGATTAACACATCCTGATTGCATGTTTGGTCA
>NW_006921948.1:477494-478471 GCF_000298275.1 Orycteropus afer afer
GAAAGTGTTCAGTGCAGATCAGTGAGTAAGCACCAGCCCGCCCGTGCTTACCTTGCTCCCGGAGACCCGGTCCCTCTCGGGGGGGTAACGAGGGAGCCGTCTGAGCACTAGTGACTCCAAAAAACAGTAAGGAAATGGCATAGTAATTCACAAGAGCATACAAAAATTATTTAAATCCAAAAAAAGAACCTACAAATGGAACTGAAAGCCAACTTCTCTTCTATTCTCTCTGCTAAAGCAAATTTGCCAGAGCTTTTGAAAATCAATAGGCTTAACTGATTTCACATTTATAAGATTTTATTGTACTTTAAAACAGTTTGGATTGCCACACTAATCTTGGAAGCAATTTTGCATCCTCTCATAACACTGCTGTGAGACTCTTCTACGTACTAACATGTTGTTAATAATAACAAGAGCTACCAATTATTGGGCATTTATTCCATGGCTGGCAGCAGACAAACACACACACACACATGCATATGGATACATATACACATATGAAGGCACATATGTATGTGTGTATGCGTTTGTGTATGTATATATACATGCATGAAGAAATGAAAGATTTTTACTAATTTCTGCAGTCTGAAACTGACCAAACTTATACTCAAGAGGTATTGATTATTACTAGTGATTGGAATGCAAAAACTGAAAACAAAGAATCATTGACAGTTGGAATATATGGCCTTGGTGATAGAAATGATGCCAGAGATCACATGATAGAATTTTGTAGGACCAGTGAATGAATAATCTTTTTTTCAACAACATAAACAGTGGTTATACACATGAACCTTGCCAGAGGAATCAAATTGACTACATCTGTCGAAAGAGGTGATGAGAAAGCTCAAAATCATCAGCAAAAATGCCAGGAACTAACTGTAGAACATACAGTGATTACTCAAATGCAAGTTCAAGTTGAACTTGAAGGAAATTCAAACAAGTCCAAGAGAGCCAAAATACAACTTTGATTATATCCC
>NW_006921948.1:478876-493488 GCF_000298275.1 Orycteropus afer afer
AAGGCTCCAGGAATTGATGGAATACCCATTGAGATGTTTCAACAAATGGATATCCCACTGGAAGCATTTACTCATCTATGTCAAGAAATGTGGAAGACAGCTACCTGGTGAACTGACTAGAAGAGATGGAGATTTTTGCCCACTCCAAAAAAAAAAAGGCGATCCCACAGAATGTGGAAATTATTGAACAATATCATTAGCATCACATGCAAATCAAATTTTGCTGAAGATAATACAAAAACAGTTGCAGCAGTATATGGATTACACCTCAACATAAAACAAAAATCGTCACAGTGGACCAATAAGCAACATCATGATAAATGGAGAAAAAGTTGAAGTTGTCAGGGATTTCATTTTACTTGGATCCACAATCAACACCCATGGAAACAGCAGTCAAGAAATCAAATATCGTACTGCACTGGGCAAACCTGCTACAAAAGACCTCTTTAAAGTGTTCTAGAGCAAAGATGTCACTTTAAGGAGTAAGGTGTGCCTGGCCCAAGCCATGGTATTTTCAATTGTGTCATATACATATGAAAGCTGGACAGTGAATAAGGAAGACTGAAGAAGAGTTGATGCCTTTGCATTGTGGCATTGGCAAAGGATATTGAATACACCATGGACTGCCAGAAGAACAAAGAAATCTGTCTTGGAAGAAGTGCAACTGGAATGCTCCTTAAGAAGTGAGAATAGCCAGACTTTGTCTCACATACTTTGGTTATATTGTCAGAAAGGACCAGTCGCCAGAGAAGGAGATCATGGTTGGTAAAGTGGAGAGTCAGTGAAATAGGAGAAGGCCCTCAATGAGATGGATTGACATTGTGGCTGCAACGATGGGCTCAAGTATAGCAAGGATTGTGAGTATGGTGCAGGACCAGGAAGTGTTTTGTTCTGTTTTATATAGGGTTGCTATGAGTTGGAGCTGACTTGACTGCACCTAACAACATATATGTATATACGTATATGTATGTATTATATGTATATAGAGGAGTTCTGGTGGCATAGTGGGTAAGGCATTGGCTGCTAACCAGAAGGTTGGGTTGGTGGTTCAAACCCACCAGCTGCTCCATGGGAGGAAGATGAGGTATTCTACTTCCATAAAGATTTGCAGCCTTGGAAACCCAATGGGAGTTTCTATGAGGCAGAATTGACTCTATGGCAGTGAGTTTGGTTTTATATGTTTACATGTATGTGCATATAATCTCAGTTGATCATCACAGAGTCCCATGAGGTAAGAACTAGTCTATTCCCTTTCTAAAGATGAAAGTGAGTTTCAAGGAATTAAACAATTTGCAAAAGTCACAATGATTTGTAAAAGCCAGAGTCAGAATTTGTACCCAGATTGTATGACTCAGAAGAAGACAGTCTAAACTACTACATATCTACTACTATGCCTTTCAAGGGAGCTCTGGTAGCGTAGTGCCTAAGGCACTTGACTGTTAACCAGAAGGCTGGCACGGTTCAAACCCGCCGGCCACTCCTCGGAAGGAATGTTGGGCAATCTACTTCCGTAGTGATGCCACCTTGGAAACCTAAGGAGGGGTCGCTATGAGTCAGGTCCAACTCCACAGCACATAATAACAATAACAACATGCCTTTCAAACTTGTCCATGCCTTCCCAATGCCTACAGTATCACACTTGAAATCTCCATGGCCTAATGGCTCTATTCTCACCTAAGTTCTCCAAACTCATTTTCTATCCTCTGAACTTCCTTTGGACAACTGTTCCCCTAAATGCCACAATTATAACCATCTACAGAGAGTTTCTTTAAAAAAAAAATCTCCATAAGAAAATAGAAATAAAGTGGGAGGGGAGCTGTTGCATTGGGGTAAATTGTAGTCAATGTCATGAGACAAAGTGTATGTGGGCTGCTGTATAGAAAGTGAATTTACTCTGTAAACTTTCACCCAAACCACACAAAAAAAATTAAAAATAAAATAGAAATATCATTTGATCCAGCAATCCCATTACTATGTATATATGCTAAAGAAGTGAGAGCCAGGACACAAATAGATATATGCACACCTATGTTCATAATAGCATTATTCACAATAGTAAAGACATGGAAACAACCTAAGTACCCAACAACAGAGGAATGGATAACCAAATTGTGGTACATACACAATGGAATACTATGCAACATTAAAGAATAATGTAGAATCTGCAAAAATCTTCATAACTTGGATGAATCTTTCCCTGACTTTTTACAATAGTAGAGTCATACAGTACTTGTCCTTCTGTGAGTGATGTATTTCACTCAGAATAATATCCTCCAGTTCATCTACTTGGCTGCTAACCACAAGGTCAGTGGTCTAAACCCACCAGCTGTTCTGTGGAAGGAAGATGGGGTGATCTATTTCCATAAAGATTTACAGCCTTGGAAACCCAGTGGGGGTCGTTATAAGTTCAAATCGACTAAATGGCAATGAGTTGAGGGGTAGGAGGGAAGGGGAAAGCAGAGACTTTTGTTTGTGGGGCATTGAATTTATGCCAATGGTGGTGGAATATTAGGAAAAGGATAACAATAATGGTGGTACAACATGAAAAATATCATCGGTGCCCCTGAGCTGTAAATGTTGAAGTTGTTAGGATGGTGAATGTCTTGGTGTGTATGTTTTCACCAGAATAAAAGTAAAAAAAAAAAAAAAAAAAATCTCCGTAAGAAACCATTTTCTCTATTAAGGAATTATACTTCCTATGAAATCCATGTCTTCTGTGATAAAGTCCACTCTGATGTCTCACTGTTTTACACATAGTTTAAGAAGTTAGTATTTACTAAATGTTCAGGGGATATTCATTTAGTTGAGCTGCTTAAAGGGTAAAATAATTGATCCAGTAAACCAGTTGAATTCCATGAAATTACTAAGATCATTAGGGACAAATTCAGTGGAATCTGTGTGTGTGTGTGTAATTTCAGATGAGAGAGGATGGCCTGATGACATTTTTTCAACATAGTATATTTTAGATCTTATATGTTCCAAGTGTTTACATCTTCTGTCTAGTTTCAATTATCTGGAATTAACGAGGGTTCTAAAAATTAAAAAGACAAACCTGAGAATTGAAAGAGGTCTCAGAGTACCCAGCCCATCTTTCTACTTTCAGCTGGAATTCCATTGCAACACACTAACACGTTACCATGGTCCCTAGGTGGTGCACAAGTTTGGTGCTAACCAACTAACCAAAAGGTTGGAAGCTTGAGTCCACCCAGAGATGCCACAGAATATTGGCCTAGTGATCTCTTTCTGAAAGGTCACAGCCTAGAAAACCCAATGGGGCAGTTCTACTCTGCAAGACATAGGGGGACCATGAGCCAGATTCAACTTGATGGCAACTGGTTGGACATCCTACTTCTGCTTGAATAATACTGTCATTTCTAGTGGCCTGATACACTGTCACATGGCTTTAATTGCTCATTCTAATTATTTGGAAATGACCACTGTACTTTGTTGTCAATGGCCCTGATGACATTGCTTTCACATCTTACCTTTCTTGAAAGTCAACTATTCCTTCACTCTCACCCCACTGACTGAAAAGCAGCGGCAGCACTGGCTGTACGGTTATTCTGTAGGAGATGCCGCACATCACTGGCATTGATTTTGCTCCTTGGTTGACATATTTATTTTAGGAAATACTTCAGACAATATGATAAAGGTTCCAGACAGAAGGTCCATTGGCTTTCCTAATTGGAAAACAAAGCATATGTGAGGTCAAAAAAGCAGTTGAGATTTCTCTGCAACTGTACTAATGAGAAATGACAAAGAATGAAAGAAATGATGGAAAAGAAACAGCTCTGGGGGACTGCTTCAACATCAGATCAAACAGAGGACTTGCTTTCCTTTTGCTTGCACACTTCTAGGCCACAGACAAAAATATAATGATTTCATGTAATTGTGAAAAGGTCATTTGGCTAATTTTATTTCAAGCACAAGAAAGTGGAAAAAGTGGAAAGCATGCTTAACCTTCATTTGTGGATAATCATACTGCTTCACGATATTGCTAGAAGCAAACCTAACCACCAAGGGGAAAATCCTAAACAAATAAAATAAAATAAAATACCTAAAATGTCTTGGTTTCTTTTATCCTTCATCTGTTTTATGTTACAATATATACCTTTATAGTAATTAAAAGGTCATGTTACAACAATTGCAATAACATTTATTCAAAGCATACATCAATGCCCTATATGATTTCTACAACTTTTGATAAGTACAGCAGTAAACATTTTAATTGCACTAAAAATACCAAATGGAGCCATAGATTGCCCAAATAATCAGTTTTTTTCTTTCAGCTGGAATTTGTACAATATTACAAAATCTACAAACTAAAATTGGCATCATAATTGCAGCAGTGTCATTTAGTCACCTTAATTATACTCACCATGCAACTGGCAAACTATGTAATTACTATTATTTGAAAGATTGTTTTGCCAAAGAGTCTGTTTAAAAGATTACTTCCTTTTTCTGTCATATTTTATCTCAAATTTAATTGTCTATGGCTTCATTTCGGAAGTGAAGAATTTCAAATAACTAGCTTTAATAATGAAAAGATGGGAAACCAGAGGGTCTTCTGGAATGTACAAGGACATTTCTTTGTGCTGTGTGTACTTCAGGTGGGCTATGTGAGACTCTCCTTGGGCTGGGCACAGTTCTTATACACTGAGATAGTATGTGACACATAGTTTATCAGAAGACATTTAAGAACAAATTGTGTTACAACACATCTCCTCTACATCATCATACTGCTGTTTAGATAGCACAATACCACTCTTCAATCAAAGGAACCAGGGCTCCTTGGAGAAAATGGCTGATTCTAGGATTGGGCAGGAAATACACAAGATGAACCAAGAGGTATTTGTAGGACCAGAAAGCAGAAAAGTGCTAAAAAGAAAGAAAGAAAAAAAAAAAAAAAGGAATCCGCAATAATTGGTGTAGGTCAAGGGACATCAGAACCAAGTAAAAGAGTTTCTAGTGGTTAAGCCTAGAACAAACTTGAGTAAGAAAATAAAGTTGTGTTAGGTCATAACCCAAACAATAAACTAAATATCCTTGAATCCATACCAATATAATAAATGATGGAATAAATGAACAAAGATACTGGAACAAATTTTCCATGCAAAAGAATTCCAAATAATTGATATAAGTACTGTGCCCTCAAAGAGAAGAACCATAGCTCCCTACTCCTTAAGTGGGGTCTGTGTATTGTGACTTCCTTCCAGAGTATAGTATGGAAAAGGAAGGAAAAGAGGAACTGTCCAGTGCGGAAACCTCAAAAACACTACCTCAGTCAAGTGATCAGTGTCAACATTAATAATAAGTCATGTTAATAGATGCTGCACCCTTCCCAGAATATGATAAAAAAAGAAACTTTATCTCTGTTGTCTTCTTCCCAAAAACTCATATCCCCACTCTAATCATGAGGAAAACTTCAGGAAATCCAATTGAGGGACATTCTACACAACACCTGAGAAGTACTCCTCAAAACCATCAAGGTCATTAAAAACAAGCAAAGAGTCACAACAACAGGAAATTATCAAAGTCAATAGGATCCTATGGAGATATGACAACTAAATGTATTGTGATATCCTGGAACAGAAAAAGGACATGAGAGAAAAACTAAGAAAGTGACAAAAGACTATGGACTTTAATGAAAAGAAAAAAAACTGTTTTTTAAAATTTTATTGTGATTTGGGTGAAAGTTTCCAGAGCAAATTCATCTTCCATACAGCATTCACATACACTTTGTCTCATGACATTGACTGCAATCTCCCACAATGCAACAGCTCTCCTCCCACTTCGTCCCCCTAGCCACCTCTTCCCTGTGTCCTTCCCTCCCATGCACTCATGCCACCACCCCCCAGCTGTCTTCATGTGCATACACAGCCTTCTATTCTCCCAAGATTGATCTCTCCAAGGAGTGAATGTACCTAATGTAAATGTTCAGCTCATATTCCTGTCTTTTGTTTGGCTGGAAGCCACAGGAGTGGGTTCAATTCCAGACATGAAGAGCAAGAAAAAAAAAGGTACTTCTTGCAAAATAATTTCTCCTAGCATAAGATTAACTCTTCATTGATTTGTCAAACATTTTGAAAGGAAATCTTTCTTGTGCCTATGAAAATTAATACCATACTAGAATTCTCTCAAGATGAAAACTCCACATTCTTCCTCCTAAGTTTGAAAACATGTTTTGTTTTTCTTAGAATTTTCAGCTCTTCCTTTTTATTGGGATCATGATGGGTAAAAACATTTACAGTTCATATCAATTGCATTGAACACTATTCTGGGCATTAAGGATTCCAACTCATTAACAAAATCCTTACCCTGCTCATGTGCAAGTTTAAGTTGAAGCTGAAGAAAATTAAAACAAGTCCTAGTGAGCCAAAGCAGAACCCTGAGTATATTCCTCCTGAATTTAGAGACCATCTCAAGAATAGATATGACTCATTTAACACTGATATCCAAAGACTGTATGAGTTATAGGATGACATCAAGGACATCCCACCACTCATCTGTCAGTTTGTTGTGCTGTGGTGGCTTGCATGTTGCTGTGAGGAGGCTGGAGTCTAGTCCACTCTCAAATACCAGTAGGGTCACCCAGGGTGGACAGGTTTCAGCGGAGCTTCCAGACTAACCTAGACTCGGAGGAAGGAAGGGACCATCCACTTCTCAAAGAATTGGCCAGTGAAAACCTTATGAATAGCAGTGACACAATGTCTGATAGATCACTGGCAAACGTTATGAATAGCCCTGAAACATTGTCTGATACAGTGCTGGAAGAGGAGCCCCCCAGGCTGAAAAGCACTCAAGACATGACTGGGGAAGAGCTGCCTCTGCAGAGTAGAGTCGACCTTAATGATGTGGATGGAGTCAAGCTTTTGGGACCTCCATTTGCTGATGTGGCATGGGTCAAAATGACAAGAGACAGTTGCAAACATCCAATGATGATCAGAAAGTGGGATGTGCAAAGTATGAGTCTAGGAAAATTGGAAGTTGTCAAAAATGAAATAGAATGTTTAAAGATTAATATCCTAGGCATTAGTGAGCTGAAATGGACTGGTTTTGGCCATTTTGAATCGGACAACCATGTGATCTATTTCTGGAATGACAAATTGAAGAGGAATGGCATGGCATTCATCATCACCAAGAATATTGCAAGATTTATCCTGAAGTACAATGCTGTCAGTTATATGCAAGTTCAAACTCGTAGCAAGGTCAAGTTGAAGCTTAAGACAATTAAAACAAGTCCATGAGAGCCAGAATATGAGCTTGATTACATCCTTGAATTTAGAGATCATCTAAAGAATAGATTTGATGTATTGAACTGAAAACCAGAGGAATTGTGGGATGACATCGAGAACATCATCCATGAAGAAAGCAAAAGGTCATTAAAAAGACAGGAAAAGAAGAAAAGATCACAGTGGATGTCAGAAGAATCTCTGAAACTTGCCCTTGAATGGAGAGTAGCTAAAACAAATGTAAGAATCGACAGGATAAAAGAGCTGAACAGAAGATTTCCAAGAACAGCTCAAGACAACAAAGTCAATTATAAAGAAATGTGCAAAGACCTGAATTTAAAAAACCAAAAGGGAAGAATATGCTTGGCATTTCTCAAGCTGAAAGAGCTAAAGGAAAAAATCAAGCCTCAAAGTTAAATTTTGAAGTATTCTTTGGACAAAATATTGAACGATGCAGGAAGAATCAAAGAAGAAGGAAGGAATACAGATTCAATGTCCCAAAATTGGTCACATCCAACCATTTCAGGAGGTACCATGCTGAAGAACCAGCGGTACTAAAGGAATAAGTTCAGACTTCACTGAAGTTATTGGCATAAAGCAAGGCTCCAGGAATTGACAAGAATGTAAAATGAATTCACAAGACAGCTATCTGGCCCACCAACTTGAAGAGATTCATATTTGTGCTCATTCCAAAATAGGTACTCCAACAGATTGTGGACATTATTAAACAATATCATTAATATCACACACAAGTAAAGTTTTTCTGGGGGTAGTTGAAAAATGGATGAAGCAGTACATCAACGAGGAACTGCCAGAAATTCAAGGTGGATTCAGAAGACAACCAGGAACAAAGGATATTAATACTGATTTCAGACTGAGCTTGGCTGAAAACAGAGAATACAAGAAAGCAGTTTACTTGTATTTTATTGACTGTGCAAAGGCACTTGAATGGATAACATTGTCAAGAAAGGGAACTCGAAAACACTTAGTTGTGCTCATGTGAAACCTGTACATAAACCAAGAGGCAATCATTCAAACAGACTGCATGGGACACTACATGGTTTAAAATCAGGAATGGTGTGTGTCAGGACTATGTCCTTTCACCATACTTACTCAATCTGTATGCTGAGCAAATAATCTGAGAAGCTGTATGATATGAAAAAGAATGCAGTATCAGGATTGGAGGAAGACTCATTAACAACTTGCGATATGCAGAAGACACAACCTTGCTTGCTGAAAAGGAAGAGGACTTGAAGCACTACAGCCTTCCGTCTGGATTACACCTCAGCCTAAAGAAAACAAAAATCCTCACAACTGGACCAATAAGCAGCACCATGATAAATGGAGAAAAGATTGACATTGTCAGGAATTTCATTTTACTTGAATCTATAATCAGTGCCTATAGAAGCAGCAATCAAGAAATCAAACATTGTATTGCACTGGGCAAATCTGCTGCAAAAGACCTTTTTAAAGTGTTAAATAGCAAAGATGTCACTTTGAGGAGTAAAGGGTGCCTGACACAAGCCATGTTATTTTCAGTCACCTCTGGTAGCGTAGTGCCTAAGGCACTTGACTGCTAACCAGAAGGCTGGCGATTCAAACCCACCAGCCACTCCTCTGAAGGAAGGTTGGGCAATCTACTTCCATAGTGATACCACCTCAGAAACCCAAGGAGGGGGCGCTATGAGTCGCGTCTGACTCGACGGCACATAACAACAACAACAACAACATATGCAAAAGCTGGACAATGCATAAGGAAGACTGCCGAAGAATTGATGCATTTGCATTGTGGTGTTGGCAAAAAAAAAAAAAAAAAAGTGTAGAATATGCCATGGATTGCCAGAAAAATGAACAAATGTATCATGGGAGAAGAACAGCCAGAATGCTCCTCAGAAGCAGGGATGGCACGGCTCTGTCTCCCCTACTCGGGACGTGTTGCCAGGAGAGAGCAGTCTAGAGAAGGACATTAAGTCTGGTAAAAGGTCGAGGGTAAATGTAAAAGAAGGCCCTCAAGGAAGTAGATGGACACAGTGGCTGCAACAATGGGTTCAAACATGCCAACAATTGGAAGGGTGTTACGAGACCAGGAAGTGTTTTGTTCTGTTTGTACCTAGGGTTGCTATGAGCCAGAACCGACTCAATGACACCTATCAACAACAACCCTCAAAATTCTCATCATCAGACGTTGTTGTTATGTGCCATCGAGTCGGCCCCGACTCATAGCGACCCCTCCTTGGGTTTCCGAGGCAGTATCACTGTGGATGTAGATTGCCCCATCTTCCTTCCAAGGAGTGGCTGGTGGGTTTGAACCACCAGCCTTCTGGTTAGCAGTCAAGTGCCTTAGCCACTACACCACCAGAGCTCCCATCATCTGACATGGGAAACATAAATAACGCTATCTAAGCCAGTATGTATCATTACAACACATTCAAATCTGTACGTGATTCCAAATGGGGGATGACATTCTGGTGCTAAGGGCAAGGAATGCTTTATACAGGAAATGACATTTGAATTGTGCCTTAAGGAATATTTATGAAGATAAGGAGTATTTATATAACAAGTATGTTTGTTGTTAATAATTAGGATAAAAAAGAGGGCATTGGAGATTTGCAGTGAGGAAAGAGATAAAGTGGATATCACTTAGAAGAAGCACATGCTCTGATGATGCAGCCTTGGAAAACAGAGAGCTGCATTTCTGCCTTTCAGGTGGTAAGGGCTCTGAGATGTATGTGAAACTGATAGGAGAGAGGGCTCAGAGAGGTTAGTGTTCTCTGGCATGATGTTTGCATAAGAAGATCCTTATGGGTTGAATGTGAATTCGAAAAAGATGTCGAAATCCTAACTCCTCTTCCATGTGAGTGTGGCCTTGTTAAAAATTGGGTCTTTGAAGATGTTATCAGTCAAGTTAGCACGAGGCCCAACTGGAGTAAAGTGTATCTTAATCCAGTATCAGTGGAGTCCTTGAAAAGAGGAGAAGAGACACAGAGAGACACACAGAGGGAGGATGGCCGTGTGAAAATGGAAGCAGCGCCTGGAGTGATGTGTCTACAAGCCAAGGAATGCTTGGGGCCACCAGAAGCTGGCGAAAGGAAGGAAGAATCTTATTCCAGAGCCTTCACAAAACATGGCCCTGCTAATAACCTGAATTCAGATACTCCAGAACTGTGAGGCAATACATTTCTGCCATTTCAAGTCACCCACTTTCTAGTACTTTGTTACAGTTGCCCTGTTGTTGTTGTTATGTGCCGTCAAGTCAGACCTGACTCATAGTGACCCCTCCTTGGGTTTCCGAAGAGGTATCACTATGGAAATAGATTGCCCAACCTGCCTTCTGAGGAGACTAATATAGAGGTGGACTGGGACAGTGTGTCCTAGGGCATGTGCAGATTCACATCTCACTTAGCAACGATCAAAGTAAGTAAAGTGAGTGCAGCCTACCAAAGTCTCTCTTGAATCTCTCGCATGAATGGTAGGCTTGTGTACTGAAAACTGCAAGACTTGGAGATGAAACCTAATAGATTTGAAAGTTCTAGTTGAAATAGTATTTAGCTAACATAATGCCAAAATAAGTGTGAGGTTAGTACTCAAAGCAAAGCCTACCTGCCAGCTGAGAGAAAGGCCTAAGCAGTCAGTGTCCCTGAAATGTCAGTTTATCTTTTGTCCATTTTCTGATTTATGTCCCAAAATACACCACGTAAAAGAGAGACTAAAATAATTTAAGTGAATTGTCTGGTCTAACCACTCCGCATGGACATCTGAACACCTCTGTCCTCCACAGTCTTCCCTTATTCATAGCAAGTAAACATTTGTTGCACTGCACAAGTTTTATCTTGAATGATAGAGCTCTACAACATTCTTAGCAAACTTAGTCTAAGTCAGTGATGTTAAGTACTTGACATAATTCCTGGTAGTCCTCAAAGATGATGGATACACAACACATATAAATAAAGGTCTAAACAACTATATATTCTGGATCCTAAAAATATTCTGGTGGTGCAGTGCTTAAGGCATTCGGCCGCTAACTAAAAGGTTGGAGGTTCAAACCCACCAGCTCCTCCATGGAGAAAGATTAGGCAGTCAGCTTCTGTAAAGATTTACAGCCTTGGAAACCCTATGGGGAAATTCTGCTCTCTCCTATAGAGTTGCTATGCATTGGAATCAACGTGATGGCAGTAGGTTTGGTTTGTTATGTTTTGGACACACTGAGCACAGTGGTTCATTCTGGGATAGTCAGACAATGGAGCAGGAAACTAGTAACGTGGATGCTTTTGATGTCTTTCAACATTGAAGGGTATTACCCATTTCTATAGCACTTTAAAGCATTTCTACACATATCTTGTTTGATCTTCACAACAGTCTTAAGGAACATATAGCATAGATATTATCCCCCCCATTTTACAAAGAAGGAAACTGAGTCTCAGCGAAGTTAATTTGCTTTCGGTCACTGACTTAATGACAGGATCAGTTCATCAACCCCTTTCCATTACACCATGTGACCACATATTTTTGCTTACTATATTTTCAAAGATCGATTCTAGTAGGAATCATGCTTTCACGCTGGAGGATAAATGAGCTAGAATTGTTTAGAGGTTATAACCCACTTCTTTTAAAAATATGATCAGACTAAACTATTTAAAATGTTGCTCTAATCAAGACAAAGTTTGCTAGTCCCATTCCGTGGTGGATAATTCTACCTAACCAGACTTAACATTAGGATATTATTGATTCTTCATTAATTTTTTAACATATATGCACTTATTATAAACATTACAGTATAAATTATTGAAAACCCATCTATATCGCGTAAGATAAAACTTAATAATCCCCTGTAGCCTTCAGAGTAGCTAAAACATTACCACTAATAAGCATAAATAAATACATAAATAAAACAAACCTATGTTATGATAAAGGAAATCCAAATGCCAATATTTGAAAAAATCTCAGGGCCTGGGCAGCTTTTGATATCATTCAACATTTAAGGGTATCATCCATTGTACAGCACACAGAGGAAGAGTGAACTGACTTGGTCATCTTGGACTGCAGCATGTGGCCGATGACCCAAGGTAGCGTCCTACTAACTGAAGCAGAGAGATGCTGCAGAAATACCTGGGACTGAGTGCTGACCTGGAAGCCTAGTTGTAAGGGCTCATCATGTCTCTGTCTGCCTTCCATTTCTTTAACTGTAAAGGAGAGAAGTAGGGATTGATCAGTGGTTTCAACTTGTTTTCCAGGAGAACTCTTCTTTTTTGGTGGGCAGGCTACTTCCATAGTGATACCACCTCAGAAACCCAAGGAGGGGTTGCTATGAGTCAGATCAACAGCAGTGAGTTTGGTTTTGCTTTTTGAGATAAACTCCTACTCAGCACTCCAACATATAAAATAAATGCAGCCCAGCTTTTATTGGTATAAATTTGTTTTCTATGTGGAAGGGTCAGTTTTTTACTTATTATAACATGGACCAATGAGAGCAGTGAGGCTCTTTTGAGCATGCACACATCTGAAATGGTAAGTTACAAATCACGGCATGGTCCTAAGTATCTATAGAATTGTAAGCACAAGTTTGCATTCTCCTGAGGCACCTCCAGAGAACCTAGCATTATGTGGAGCACAGCTTGGAAACACCTGGACTAGATGTAACTCTTGGAGGGCCCCTCTGCCTCTGCCATTCAGTTGTTGATGAGGGAAGACATTGTGCTCAGTGTAGGAAAGGCTTAACATAGGAAATGACATTTCAGTCCATGGATGTGGGAGCCAGCCTGTATGGCTTCGAACCTGATATTGCTACTTCTCAAGGAACTCTCGTGGGGCTGTTGTTAAGCATTGGGCTGCTATCTGAAATGTTGGCAGTTTGAACCCACCAGCTGCTCTGTGGAGAAAAATGAGGCAGTCTGCTTCTGTAAAGATGTACAATCTTAGAACACCTATGAGGCAGTTTTACTTTGTCCTCTAGGGGTGCTGTGAATCAGACTTGACTCAAAGGCAGTGGGTTTGGTTTTGGTTTATGCTGCTTCTCAGTTACATAACCTTAGGCAAATCCCTTAACATCTCTGTGCCTTATTTGCTTTGCCTGTAAGGTATAGATGATGCAACACCTGCCTTGGAGGGCTGTTCTGAAGATTATATGAGATAACCAAAAACCAAACCCACTGCCATCCAATTGATTCCTACTAATAGCAACCCTGGGAGCTCTGGTAGCATAGTGGCTAAGGCACTTGACTGCTAACCAGAAGGCTGGCGGTTCAAACCCACCAGCCACTCCTCGGAAGGAAGATGGGGCAATCTACTTCCATAGTGATACTGCCTCGGAAACCCAAGGAGGGGTCGCTATGAGTCGGGGCCGACTCGACGGCACATAACAACAACAACAACAATAGCAACCCTATAGGATAGAGTGGAACAGGCCCACAGGGTTTCCAAACTTGTAAATCTTTATAGAAATAGATTGCCTCATCTTTCTCCTGTGGAGTGGCTGGTGAGTTTGAACCACTGACCTTTTGGTGAGCGAGCTGATGCTTTAACCACGGAGCCACTAGAGCTCCTTACAGATTGTATATAAAATGTCTGACATATAAAAGTGCCATATTAGTGATACTAGTGGCTGGAAAGTTTTTTCATCCCCTCATGTGCTAAAACACTTTACTTACCAACTTTGTGATTGGCAAGCCATGTAAATAAGAACCATGGGAATGCCAGTCCCAAATCACTGCTATTGGCAGCTTTCTGTAGAGCCTAAGCAGATTGAATTCCACTCAGTGGGGCAGGTATTTGTCAAGGGTCTGCTGCAAACCAAGTGCTCTGTTAGGCACAGTGGAGACTACACAGGTAAATCTGACTTGCTTTTGGCATTTTGAGTGGTATGCGATCATGGCCTGGTATAAGTACAAGGCACTATGGGAGCACAAGGGATCCAGGGTTCTTGAAGGCTTCCTAGGCAAACCCAAACCCAAACCAGTTGCTGTAGAGTCAGCCCTCAACTCATGGTGACCCCATGTGTTCCCAAGTAGAAGTTCTCTATGGGGTTTCTTGGCTACAATCTTTACAGAAGCAGAGCACGTGACCTTTCTTTCTGGATGGGTTCAGATGCCCATCTTTAGATGACTAGTCAAGCACAAATTCTTTGTGCCATCCAGGGCCTAGCCTGAAGCTGGGGTCTTTTTCTCTTTTTTAATTTTTATTGTGGTGAAAACATATATACATACCAAGACATTTACCAACATAACAACTCCCACATTTACAGCTCAGGGACATTGATGGCATTTTCATGTCGTGCCACCATTATTACTATCCTTTTCCAAAATACTCCACCACCGGAGTTCCGGCAAGATGGCGGACTAGGCAGAAGGATTGCACAGACCCTCTTCAACAAAGAAAAGGGAAACC
>NW_006921948.1:504074-515085 GCF_000298275.1 Orycteropus afer afer
GCACCTTGGAAGGAAGATGGGCAATCTACTTCCATAGTGATACTGCCTCGGAAAACCAAGGAGGGGTCGCTGTGAGTCGGGGCCGACTCGATGGCACATAACAACAAAAACAACAACAATAATAAGCAACACTTACAGAGAAGTTAAGTAAGTTGCCAAAATTTACAGAACCAGCAAGTAGAAGAGCTAAGATCTGAATCTACATTGTCTGAGGGATTATATTTCTTTCTACTATGCATTACCTTCACTGTGAGATGATTATACTCTACTTGCCATCATTTGGCTTGACCATGTGACATGATTTGGCCAATAATAGATGAGTGAAGAAGACACATATCACTTCCACCATTAAGAGCATTAAGAGCCACCATCTGGACCTGTCATCACTTTTTTTCCCTCTGACATGAGCCCAGAATATCTCAGATAGGGCTGTACATTTAGCTTTGGTCTCAAAAGCAAAGAAGAGCAAAAGAAATGCCAAAGCCAGTCTGAGGAAGACCAGTAACGTTCATGAGAAATGACCTTTTGTTATTATAAGCCATGAAGATTTTGGGGTTGCTTGTTACAGCATTATAACCTAGTAAAAACTAATGGACATAACCTTATACTACAGTGCATCTTAGTAAAGGAAAAGTCATTTTTTCTGAACACTTAGGCCAGGTTCTGACATGGAATTATCTCATGCCTGGGCTTAAAATTCTTTGAAGTTTTATTCCCATCAGAGTAACACAGTCTAAACCACTTGTTCTCACATTCCATGCTTTTGTAATTGAGCCACTATCTGCTCTCTTTTTTGCCTCCACTTTCTCTTTTTTCTCTTCCATCCACTTTGGCCATTTTATCCTCCTTTAACCACCCTACAATACACATACATGGAACATTATAGTCACTCAGGACCACTGGCCATTTTTAAGTCCATCTAGGGCTTTCCCATTTCCATGTGTTTTTAAATGCCATTTTCAATTCCTGGTGATCCCTCTATCTCCTCTCACCCCTCTTCTCCTTGATCAACTTCTAATGATACTCCAAGTCCCATCACCAGTGTGATGCCACTGTTGTCTCTTCTCGGTTCTCAATAAGCTGCATTTAGAAGTTTAACAAGACAATAAGCACATAGAAGATATGTCTGTCTCTCCATCGGGACTGTGAGCTCTTTGAGGACGGTAACTGTCACAAATGCCATTTAGTGTTCATTTATTACAGTGTTGCCAAAAAAGAATGGAAACATTGGTCACATCAGTAATTAGAACAGACTCTACACATATAATTGTGAAAGTAAAAAAAAAAAAAAAAAAAAAGAAAGAAACTTAAATATGCTCAGTTACGTAGTGTTTGTGTACCCAGAACACTGAGAACACTGGCAGCTGTGTCAAGCAACGCCTAAGGGCACCTAGCTGGGGGTTGCAAGAGACTTGTATGAACAAGAACTTGTCTGGAACCATTGCTACCTAAATATAACTGAAACCAGGGCAGAGCTCATGATCAAGGGCCACTGAGGTCTTATAGGCACTTAGGACCTTCCTATTATCAAAAACTTTATGCCCTACATCACCTGACTGAGGGGAGGTGAGTGAAAGAAAAGAGGCATTTTTTGTTTCCAATTATCTTCGAAGACTGGGCAACCTACTTCCATAGAGATACTGCCTTGGAAACCCAAGGGGGGTCGCTATGAGTCAGAATTGACTCCACAGCAGTGAGATTGTTTTTTTTTTTTGTTTGTTTGTTTGTTTGTTTTCTTTTATCAGGGTCAACACACTTATTCTGTAAAGGGCTGGGTAGTAAATTTGCAAACTATACTATCTCAGTCTTTGCAACTCAACTCTGTAGTCCTAGCATGAAAGCTGCCATAGGTAATATGTAAAAGAATGGACGTGGTTGCGTTCCAATAAAACTTTATTTATGGACAATGAAATTTGATTTCCATCTAACTTTCATATGTCATAAAATAGTGTATTTTGGATTTTTTTCCCCAACCATTTAAAAATGTAAAAATCATTCTAAGCTTTTGCTGTTTGTAGGTGCTGTTGAGTCACTATGACTCCTAGAGACCCCATGTGACAAAGTAGAAGTGCCATGTAGAGTTTCATAGGCTGTAACCTATAGGAGCAGATTTCCATCATTCTCTTGTAGAGTCACTGGGTGGGTTTGAACTGCCAAACTTTCAGATAGCTGCTTACAAGGCTCTTCAGTGATACAAAAACAGGTCACAGGATAGGTTAGGCTCATGAGCGTGTTTCACTGACCAATGCACTAAGGAAAACACACATTCTGTGATGTCAATGGAGAGTTAAGCTTAATAACTTATGAATTAGACTAGGGTGGTTCTATTGAACAACCACAATACTTCTCATCTCTGCTAATCTCAAAATGAAATTAAAAAAGTTTTATCAGTCTTCAGCTCTCTCTACAGTCTTGACATTTAGTAACAAATTATATTGGATTAAAGTCCTCTTTGCATTTCTTTCCCTAAGAACATGCAGTAGTGCTAGAACTAGACAAGAGGCTCTCCTTTGTATCCCTGGTATTTTTATGGGGGTTGTGAAATCTCTTCCTCTGACATCACTAAAAACAAGATGGATTTGCATTTGCCAGGAATGATTTCTAGTTTGTCCTACCTGGAGGCAGGGGATGGACTCAATGAGTTCTATAATCCTATGATTACGTAAAAGCAGAATAAATGTAATATCATTCCATAAAAAGAGCCCCAACTGGCTGGTAAGTTTTTAAAAGGTCTCAGGTTAGTGCAATGTAGAGGAAAGGACACTGATGTGGTCAGGAGACCTGAGCTTACCCACCACAATCAAGTTGGGCCATGCTTGAATAATTTCTTTTGGAAAGATTGGCACAAGGCTGGTACCTATGAGGTGGAGGTTAAAGATGTCCCACATATCCCAGTTTTCCAAACTGCTGTACTGTTTCATCATCTCTAACATCAACTCCTCCTCCTCCCCTCAGCACTCTCCCCTCCGTCTTAGGGTTCCATATTTCACTGCTATGTTCACTGAACTCACAAACTGCCAAGGAAATGGCTCATGTGGAGACAGAGGCTGGATTCAGTGGACCCAAATCTATGGGTCAGATATTGGTGTGGAGTGTTCTCACTCACTCATGTGGTTGCAGAAGCTGATGAACCCAAATCAGCAGGTCAGATGACTGGCTGGTGTCTCAAGTTCCAAGAACCAAGGATGAGATGATGATGAACCAGATGCAAAATCTAGAGCAAGACAGAGAACTTTGCCAGAACATTCACATATATACCCTCCAGGAAACTAAGAGTGGTGCCTTGGGTCATATGCACCAGCAAGGCAGGACTCAAGATGCATCCCACCCTAAACAGGCATAGAGGCTAGGATTTTACAATACATCACAAAATGGAGGAGTATGGATAGAAGGGCCATATTAGCAATTCACTGCACTGCATGAGATACTCCCAACTGTCACCATCTGCAAAATTTAGCTAATGATGGGAGCTGCCTCATAGGGATGTTGACAGCTTCCTTCCCATGGCAACCCCCTGAACAACAGAGCAAAACGCTGCCAGTCCTGCACCATCCCCATTGATCAGTTGGGAATTGGACCATTGTGGTCCATAGATAGGGTTTCATTGGCTGATTTTCAGAAGTCGATACCAGGCTCTTCTTCCTACTTAGTCTTACTCTGTTAGTTTCCCTGGAACCTGTTTAGCACTGTAGCAACACCTAAGCCTCCACTGACCAATGGGTGGTGGCTGTGCACATGGTGCATTGGCTGGGACTTGAACCCAGGCCTCCTGCATGGGAGGTGAGAGTCCTACCACTGAACCGTCACTGCCTCATCCCATAGTGATGTTGTGAGCTTAGTGTGTCTGGAATACTACCTATTTTATTGTAAACACTCAAAAATATTTGAGGCTATTTTTGTATCATTCTTACCTTCAAGAAGGGTGGTAACCATGCAGTGATAAAATGTGTGAAAGTGCCCTGTAAACTATGGCTGCCATAGTATTTATTACCATAGGAGTGACATCAAGCAAAGGCTGTGAAAAAATAAATTGTTCTCCCCATTAGTTCTTCATTTTCACCACTTTTCTCTCTATTCCATCCATTTGCTCTTGTTTGTTTCCTTAGAAAGTATAATCTGGACCAAGAGACCATTTTTTTAAATGTCTAAGTGAAGTTGAATCCTGGGGGGTGGGGAAACACTCTGAAAATAAAATGGTTCACCTGGATGCCTCTCCCTACCTCACAAATGCACACAACAGCAAACATGCACAGCAACAGGGTTTTTCAGGACCTCACAGGAAGATGTGCACATCCCCTTCTCAAGGTCCTATTCTACATCAGTCTCTGGCTGGTGCATATTTGCACTTGACTCCTAAGCCATAAAGGAGCCCTAGTGGTGCAGTGGTAAGCCCTTAGCTACTAACAGAAAGATCAGCAGTTTGAACCCACCATCTGCTCTGTGGGAGAAAAAAGACCTGGCATCTGTTCCTGTAAAGGTTACATCCTAGGAAACCCTATGCGACAGTTCTGCCCTGTGATATAAGGTGTCCATGGATTGGAATTGACTCGATAGCACACAATGACTAGCTTAAAGGTTGACAATTTGAACCCTCCCACCAGTGCTGTAGGAAAAAGTCCTGGTTACCTGTAAAGATTCTAGCAAGAAAACCCTGTGGATCAGTTGAAGGCACATACATCCTTCATTAAATTTATTTTTCTATATTGCTTTTTTAAATTATTCTAATATGAATAACTCATTAATTTTCAATTGGCGATGATCATTTTACTCTCATAGTTCATAATCAGGAATTCCTTTGAAGTAACAATAACAAATTTCTAAGTTGTTTTCCAATGATGAACATTTAATATATTAGCAGATAACACATATTGAGTAGATACGATACACAATGCATAAATTTAAGTACTTTGCATTAACTGCCGTCAGCTTTACAATAATTTTATGAGTAGATATTATTATTATCCCCATTTTATAAATGAGGAAAATCAGTTTTAGTGGCACAGCCCAGAGTGTCTGATTCCAGATCCCTACTCTTATAAGATTTCATGTGTTAGATATTAATTTTGATTTTTCAGTTGGCTTTTAATATTTTAGGAGGTGGTGTTTTTTGTTCTTTTTAGGGTTCAGATATTAAACATTTTGATAGGTCCTTGCAAAGCTCTTGAGGCCAGGCATCGTGCCAGTGGTACTTAATAAAGAATACAGTAGGCCTGCCAACCCCATGGACTCTTGTGTGTCATGCCCAAGGGTAGAGAAGCTTCAGAGATAAGCTAATAATACACAGTTCTGGCAAAGTACAGGGCATACAAGCCCTAAAGCAACCCTGACTTAATATCACATGTTGTTGTGTGACCTGTTTTGGGGAGAGGGACAGTCCCTCCATTTTTCATGGACAACAGCATGACTCCAGTACAGTAGAAACTGCTGGAATCCAACAGAGCTTGATTACATTTGGGGTTGCCACTTGGAGGCACACAGGGACCTAATAACCACATCCTCATTGGGGTGCCCAGCACTCATCTTTGTCACTTTGTGTACTGGGATGGCTTCCATGTTGCTGTGATTCTGGAAGGTATGCCACCAGTATTTTAAATACCAATGGGGGCATCCATGATGGATAAATTTCAGTGGAATTTTCAGATAAAGACAGACTAGGAAGAAGGAAGAGGTGGTCCACTTATGAAAAAATTGGCCACTGAAAACCTTAAGAATAGCAGTGAAACAATGTCTGATATAGTGATGAAGATGAGCCCCTGAAGTTGGCAGACACTCAAAATACGACTGGGGAAGAGCTGCTTCCTCAAAGTAGAGGTGACCTTAATGACCTTGCAAAAGATCTCTTAAAGTGCAAAGATGTCACTTTGAAAACTAAGGTGTGCCTGACCCAAGCCCTGGTCTTTTCAATCACCTCATACATATGTGAGAGTGAGACATGAATAAGGAAGAACAAAGAAGGGTTGATGCCTTTGAATTGTGGTGTTGGCAAAGAATACTGAAATACCACGGACTGCCAGAATGAACAGATTTGTCTTTAAAGAGGTACAGCTGGAATCCTCCTTAGAAGTGCGAATGGCCACATGATGGATTTATCGCGCTCGGTAAAGTAGAAGGTCAGTGAGGAAGTGGAAGACCCTTACAAGATGGATGGACACAGGGGCTGCAACAGTGGGCTCAAGCAGAGCAGACTGTGAGGCTGGCACAGGACTCGGCAGCGTTTTGCTCTGTTGAATGCTGGCTTGCTGTGAGTTGAAACTTGACGGGCACCAGACAACAACATGGCGGTGCTAGTAGCAGAGACAAAGGTAAGGGGCTGCTCTCAAGTGAGTCTTGAACAGCAGATATTAATCAGAGCAACTCGAAAGGAACACCCTTAGAGGATCATCTATTAGGACACAAAAGGTATATACTGGGGAAGGGACTTTGTTGGGGAGGCCCTGTGTGGTGCAGTCAGGGGACATGAGTCAGCTCAAGTGTGGTTCTAGGAAGATTTTGAGGAATTCATCAAGTTATTCATAATTCACACAATTCTTTTACCTTAAAGCTTTTTTATGGGGGCGAATCCTCCTGTAAATCAGTTCTCCTGGGCATTTCTCTCTTACATAAAGCAAGACATACCTGTATTTGCAGTCAGCCAATATAGCAGGCAGACAAATTGCTGACTTTAGCAATGTCATATCTGGAGACTGTCTAGTGAAGGGGAGCTGCTAACATCCATCTTAGAGATCCATCATTCTGGGGAAGAAACAGGGTTCTTGTTTCCCAAATACTCAACTGCTCACTAATGTCTGGATCTGACAACTCTTTCGCATCAGACTGTTTGTAAAACACATTTTGCCACCAATAGTAGTTGCTTGATAATGTTCATTGACTAAATGAGGTTGCTCCTTAAGTGTTATCAGCATTGTTTAAGCACAGGTCTATGAGAATCCTGACAATGCATGCATATTACATAAATATGTATTACACATCTCCAGAGTGCAGGGCACTACAGAAAGGTTGGATGTGAGGAGCTTACTGCCTAGTGCTGTGATCCTCAAGAATGCAGGCAACTTACTGAAGCCCCCTCTACCCCTCCATCCTCAACAGCCATCAGGGGTACATATCACAGACCTTTGGGGGATGGGAGCTTTGCTCAACTGCATCTTTCTACAAAGTAACTGGTTTGGAATGGCTGCTGTGCTGAATCGTAGTTATCAATGGGAATGACCTTCACCTTGGGTATGTTACAAACAAACCAACAAACCCAGTTGCCATGAATCCTGACCAGTTCCAACTCATGTGGCCTGCATGTGCTGCAGAGCAGAACTGATGCAAAGGGTTTTTAAGGCTGGAACCCTGCAGAAGCAAATCAGCAAGCCTTCCATCTGAAGCCCCTTTGGAGGCGCTGAACTACCAACCTTTCAGTTAGCAGCTAAGCACTTACCTTTGCACCATGCAGGGATGCCTTTGGGAATGTTGGGGCTGGGCAAGTGATTATAAATACCGCAAAGTCTTTCTTTTCCCTCTGGTTTACTGGCAGTGGTAAGATGTGTGCACTGTATAAAATTAATTTCAAACTATGAGTCAGCACACACACACACACACACACACACATTTTAACCACACATTTCATAGAACAATACTAATCCTTTGTGGCATTCATGCTGGTATTTTTCAAATGAAAAACAATAAAGGTTACATCCAATAAAGCTGATCTCCCAACCCACTAATGAATTGCCACTTATAGTTTGAAAAACACATTTCTAATATTTGGTGATGGTTGAAAGACAAAGGTGATGAAGACAAGGCATAGGATACATTTCTGCATTATTATCTTAAACATGAATTATTATCTTACTCATCTAGTACATAGGGAGCTCTGGCAGTGCAGTGGTTGAAGCATTTGGCTGCTAACCAGAAGGTTGGTGGTTCAAACCCACTAGTCACTCTGTAGGAGAAAGATGTGTGTGGCGGTCTGCTTCTGTAAAGATTTACAACCTTGGAAACCGTGGATGTGGCAGTTCTACTCTGTCCTATAGGGTCACTATGAGCTGGAATCAATGCAATGGCAATGGATTATAGAATATACCATGTTGCAGCCATAGTTAAAAATATTTTTAATGTATTAAGAATTTTAATGCTGCTAACCAGAAGGCTGGCAGTTCAAACCCACCAGCCAATCCTGAAGTGATACCACCTTGGAAAATCAAGGAGGGGTCGCTATGAATCAGATCTGACTCAAAGGCAGTGAGTTTGTAGGAGCTCTGGTAGCATAGTGCCTAAGGCACTTGATTGCTAACCAGAAGGCTGATGGTCCAAACTCACCAGCCACTCCTCAGAAGGAAGGTTGGGCAATCTACTTCCGTAGCGATACTGCCTTGGAAACCCAAGGAGGGGTCGCTATGACTCGGGTCCGACTTGATGGCACGCAACAACAACAACAACCCTATGAGATAGGCACAATTGTTATACCTATTTTATGAGTGAGAAAAATCTAAGCAAAGAGGTTAAGTGATCTGACTAATGTTACCTGGCTGCCTGGCTCCAGATCCCATGGTCTTTAGCCATGTAAGCTCCTAGCCAACCATCTTGCATATCATACCCTATATCACCATGAATTGAGAAGACAATAAGAGTAAGTCTACTCCACAACTAGTGAGAGAAAAAAAATAAACGACTGAAATAACTTGAGCACTTGTCTTACCAGCAGGAATGAGCAGTGTCTTCTTGGTATGCAGAAGGAAACAATGAAAGTTGATTCTAGACCCAAGGAGCCACTTTCATAAGGATTCTAAAAGGGCAGAAGTGATATAGAACAGACATGACCATGGTAAGTTTCTTTAGGCCAATGGAATGAAAGCACTGAAGCAAACACAAGCTAAATCAGATCCCCTTTCCTGAATCTCCCATTTCAGATTCTATGCAAAGGTCAGGAGACAAAGAAAAGCATGGATTGAAAATGCAAATGACAAGGAAACACATTTCTGTCCAACCAATAATTTGTTGTTGTTAAGTACACTTGAGACTGTTCTGACTCATAGCACCCAATGTGATAGAGTAGAACGGCCCCATAAGGTTTTCTTGGCTGTGATCTTAAGAGAGCAGATGTTAGGTCTTTCCCCTTCAGAGTACCTGGATGGGTTCAAATTGCTGACCTGTCGATTAACAGCCGAATGCTTGACCACGGAGCCACCAGAGCACCTTCAACTAGTAATTAAGTCATCATATTTTATTAACAGGTCCCTAGGTGGCACAAATTGATTGCACTCAACTGCTTGCCTAAAGGTTGGTGGTTCAAATGAACCCAGTGGTATCGCAAAAGGTAGGCCTGGGAATCTGCTACCTTAAGGATTACAGCTGAGAAGATCCTATGCAGCAGTTCTACTCTGCAACACATGGGATCACTTTGAGTTGGAATCAGCTCTAGCAACCAATGACTACACCCTCCACTGATTTTAATTTAGATCGCCTCTGGTTTGTAAGCCAGGTAAATATCCAACCATTAATAAATCACATGATAAAACCTATCCATCATCCTGGGTTCCCCTGTGCATCCATCCCTAATAAGCAGATTTTGTGGTGTGAACGAAATAACACCAAATACCTTATACTTTAAAAGATGTGCAGCATACAGAAATAAAGAAAAAAAAGAAGGAAGCCACTAAATGTGCTCTGTAGCATGAATCTGGCTTAGTTCTGAATGGGTGTCTTTGCTGTAATTTCTGCAAACTTGTATTCATGCTGATAACCCAGTCATTACTGAGTAGACATCGTGTAAATAAACCCCCCACACACAAATTTAACAATGGACAAGCTTACAGCCATTATTTCCAATAGCTTACTTTCATTCATAATGTAAATGTGTCACAGGAGCAGATTCCATAGCTAATCTTTTACTGTAATGAAATTTCAAAAAGGGTTACGTTAAGAGTGATCCTTCCCGAACCAAGACCACAATACAGATGAAGTAAGATAATTATTTGTAAACACATTTGGGTACCTGAAAAATGATTAAAGCAGAGGAGGTAAAGGGCTGTTGGGCCACACAGAAGAAAATATGTCAATGTAGAATATAAACATAAAATCTCACTAATGCCATCCCACCTCACTAACACCTAGTGTATCGATCTTTACGCATTCCACTTCATTTGTGACAACTTCCAACTTTCCTAGATTCATACTGCATACATTCCAGATTCTGATTATTAATGAATATGTGCACTGGTTTCTTTTCACTTTGAGTCATGCCACCTCAAAAAATGAAGGTTATGAAAGCTTTACTCCATCCAGGTCATTAAGGTGGACTCTACCTTGAGGAGGCAGCTCTTCTTCAGTCATATTTTGAGAGCCTTCCAAACTGGGGGGCTCGTCAGCAGGCATTATCTCAGACATTGGTCTGTTCCTACTGATAAGGTTTTCACTGAACCCTTTTTGAGACGCTGATCTCCAGATCCTTCTTCCTAATTTTCCTTATTCTGGAAGTTCTATTGAGATCTGTCCACCGTGGTGACGCTGCTGTTATTTGAAATACCTGTGGCATAGGTATAGTCAGCAACACATGACATAGATTAGTCAGCAACAATAAGCTGAACTGACTGCGTGATGGTGGAAGGGCAACTCCTACTTGCCCTTTAATGCTATGTAGCTTTGCCTGCATGTTGACATGATTTAACCAATCCCTACTCACAACAAATTATTTATCACAATCACCTGCGCCTGCTGCAAGTCAGCTTTTAAATCATTGAAAAGTTGTCTAGCCTTTTCATGCATCAAAGTGAGGCTAAATAGGAATTGTATTCACCTGGCCCAACTTACCTACAAATTCTTAAAGACACAGGAACAATTCTCATTGAGAATCTGGAGACCGTCTGCCTATGCCCCCATACAATAGATATTATAAAAGGACAAGACTTAATTCCTTTCCTCAAATCTAATGTATGATATGAAATGACAACATAAAACATCATCTTAGAGATAGCATTGTCTATATGAGAATATCTATGTGGGCTCAAGCCCCCAAAAAAGAAGAAAG
>NW_006921948.1:515185-522334 GCF_000298275.1 Orycteropus afer afer
AAAAGTCGTTAGTAGCTTTGGTGGCCTAGTGCCTAAGGCATTAGACTGCTAACCAGAAGGCTGGAGGTTCAAACCCACCAGCCACTCCTGGGAAAGAAGGCTGGGCAATCAATCTACTTCATAGTGATACTGCCTCGGAAACCCAAGGAGGGGTCGCTATGAGTTGGATACAACTCGACGGCAGTGAGTGTTTGTTAGTTCCAACTTTAAAAAAAAAAAAGGAAGCAATGGGAACCTTTGCGTTTCATAATCAAAGCAAAATTATTCTTGCATTGAATACATTCTAATTGATTCACTGTTAGTGTATTCTCTTTACAAAAGACTTTTTAAAAAAGTTTCCTGGCTTTCTCTTTTGAAAAAAGTCATAAAAGCTGCACAATTTAAATATTACCCTAGTGGCTACTTAAAGTATTACATTTTCAAAACAACTCACTTGCTAGCCTACTTGTCACTGGTTATGTAATATAGATTATGAACCCCATAAAAGAACAATTTGAGAAAGCACAGTTATTAAGATTGATAGAAACCACACTGACCTCAAGAACATTGATGACTTGAAATAACACAAGAATATTAAAATACTTTAGGATATTCCACGTACAGTTCTCACCTTCTGAGGTGGACATGTCAGAGCAGTAAGTTGCAACCCTGGCTAAACATTAGAATCATCTGAGACAACTTTAAAAATGTCTTTGCAAGGTCTCAATCACAGACCAATTAAAACAGCATCTATGGGAGTCGGATCCTGGGCATCAGCGTTTCTCAAATTACCCCAATTGATTTTAAAGAGCACTTAGGATTGAGAACTCAGAAAGCAAGGGAGGGGAGAACTAATGTCTTTCCGTGCCATTGTCAGAAACAGCATAAGGCGATCCATAGCCCACGTAATTTGCCTGTTTCCTTTGCTTAAGGCAAGTCCTAGGTAACAAGCCTGTGGGATTTGCATTGCTAACTATACCCTTTTTCAGTGTGCAGACACCTCAGGCAGTTTTAAATAAATGTAAATGGTTCTGGAACATCCTGGGAGCTCTATCTAGTATTCTGTAGGTGTTGTTGTTGTTATTTGCCGTCGAGTCAGCCCCGACTCATAGCGACCCCTCCTTGGGTTTCCGAGGCAGTATCACTACGGAAGTAGGATTGCCCAACCTTCCTTCCGAGGAGTGGCTGATGGGTTTGAACCGCCAGCCTTCTGGTTAGCAGTCAAGTGCCTTAGGCACTATGCTACCAGAGCTCCTTCTGTAGGTGTAGGAATAGTAAATGGTAGAATTCTCTCCTGTTTCCAGCCAATGCATCTCAGTGCAGGCCCCACCCATCTGTTAGTAGTGGCTTGCAAGGTGTTGCTATGGTGCTGAATAGGTTTATGGATCATAACAGTTGTCCAGATGTACATGGGGTCACCATGAGTCAGGTTGGCTTCAGGACAGCTACCAACACAGGATAACATAGCTTTAGGGATTCAAATAGATTTCTTTCATTCCCTGCTTCCCCCACCCGCCAAATATACACAAAATGTATATGAGAAGCAATATTGGGTACTTCCTTGGTTGAAACTGTAGTTCCACAGTCCAGCTTCCTAACTTCTATCTTAGTGAGAAGCACTAGACTGACAATCCACTAGAAATGAAAAGAAGAAATTTACTGAAGGAATACAATCATTTTTAAATGCAGAGACATTTACAGACATCCATGCCAGAGTTTAAGATGCTCCAGAATTGCAGAGAACAGTAATGTTCTTACTGGCAGGTAGACGTGGGGGAGGAAGCATAACAAAAGTTACAAACTTAACATCAGCAAGTTTACCTGTTACATTCTGAGAGTTGTTTAAGAAAGCATTCATCCAGGGGTTAGTTTTTCTGTTGCTTCTGAAGTCTGATTCCTTATATTAGACACACAGTGGAAAATCCTGGTGATTAAGTCATTTGGGACTAAGACTTGATATGTACCTACCACCAGCCACTCCTTGGAAGGAGGGTTGGGCAATCTGCTTCCTTAATGATATACCCCCTCAGAAACCCAAGGAGGGGTCACTATGAGTCGGATCCAACTCCACGGCAGTGAGTGAGTGAGTTGTAGTCAGCTACATCTAGTGGCATAGTGCCTAAGGCATTTGGCTGCTAACCAGAAGGTTGGTGGTTCAAACTCAACAGCTGCTTCATGTTAGGAAGATAAGGCAATCTACTTCCCTAAAGATTGACAGCCTTGGAAACCCTATGGAGTTCACTGTGAGTTGGAATTGACTCAATGGCAGTGGGTATTGTTTTGGTTTGGTTTTATACCCTTAAAGCACTCCTGGTTACCATGGAGTCCACTCTAATTGATGGTGAGCCCATGTATGTCAGAGTTGTAGAATGTTCCGGAGGGTTTGAAATGGCTGAATTTTTGGAAGTAGATCACCAGACCTTTCTTCTGAGGTACCTCTGGTGGACGCTAATTGCCAACCTTTCAGTTAGGAGCCTAGTACGTTAACTATTTGCATCACGCAGGGACCCCATATAACCTTAAGAAGATCCTTAGTTCCCTTTGGGTCTCAGTTTCCTCGTCGGTAAAAATCTTACCGGATTGTCATCTGCTGTAAATGTTTTAGTTAAAATGTTTTGAAGAAAGCCTGGAACATAGTAACTTTTCAATAAATATTAGCCTTGAAACTGTGCAAAATTAGGGCAATAGATGTTTGTTTCTACCAGGAAAAAGCAGTTGTTAGGTCAGTTACAGAATGTCAATAACTACTTACTCAGTGAACCCAGAAGAAAAGAAGAGAAAAGGTTTTGAAGGGTTTAGAGTTTTAAAATTTTTTTAAAAAAATCAACAAATTAGACGATCTTTGGTAAAAACCTGCATAGTAAAAACTATGAATTGGTGTATTAGTATAATATTGTTGTTGTTATGTGCCATCGAGTCAGACCCAACTCATAGCGACCCCTCCTTGGGTTTTTGAGGCAGTATCCTGACAGAAGTAGATTTGCCCAACCTCCCTTCCGAGGAGTACCTGGTGGGTTTGAACCGCCAGGCTTCTGGTTAGCAGTCAAGTGCCTTAGGTACTACACTACCAGAGCTCCTTAGTATAACATACACACACATTAAAAAGTTGGTTTATTTCTTGAAACAACCATTTTACTGAACATACACAAACTAGTCATGGGGGTATTGTTTACATCAGTAGATCCCGGCTGTTCAATGACTGACCTGAGGCTTCTAATAAATGCCAGAGCTGGGGTCTTATATCCAGATATTTGGGTTTATCTGGCCTGGTGTGGCATCTGGGCAGGGGAGCAGACAGTGTTGAATTTTACCTCAAAGATGTCATCCTGGAAAGCAGGGATAGTGCAGGAAAACCTGTATTTGGTGTTCAGGAAAAAAAAAAAAATACAGTAACAGCTTCATAACTGATCTCTGCCTATTGCCCAGCCCACTACAGGCATGTATCTCTGTGTGTTTAGGAAAAGGGCTTACTCTAAATACATACTCTCCACCATATGCCTTAGATAAGATGAAACGATGCTCATTTGTTTATCTAATAACAAGGCCAGACACAGACCCTCCAAATTCTCATTCTTTTCTTCATAAATGATTATCTGAACTGCTTGTTCTCACTGATCAATCTGAGACAAAGTTCGTTAACCAAATTTTGGTTAGGCTACACTTTCCTCCCCTGCGTGCTGGTCCACCCACAGTCTACGCCAACATACAAGCACACCCTCACTAAGGGCTTCTTCTGGAGAATGGCTGGCCTTAGTGTAAAACATTCTCTGATTTATTATGTGATCATGTAACTCATGGCTTTTATCACTATTAAAGAGAAATCTTTTGTCCCTAACTCTTGAGACGTTTGTTCATCTTATGGTCAGGATGTTCTCCATATTACAACAGACTTCTCCCCCTATTGCAGTGGTCTTGTTCTCACCTTGCAATAATTTTTCTTTCTGAAATAAGCCCCTCCTTATCTAAGTCCAGCTTTTTCTTTTATTTGACAGAACTTTGTAAAGCTACTAAGGAGTTCTGGTACTGCTATGGTTAAGGCATTGGGCTGCTAACCAAAAGATTGGCAGTTCGAACCCACTAGCCACTATGCGGGAGAAAGATGAAGCAGCCTGCTTCCATAACGATTTGGAAACCCTATAGGAGTCACTGTGTGTCAGAGTCAACTCAATGGCAGTGGGTTTTAAAGCTATTAAGTTAATTCTAATGTGCAATCATGGTTAAGAACTACTAGTTTAGATCATTCAACTAGTTTAGATACTAGGTTTTTAACTTGAGAGTTAAAACATATATGAACACAACCATACATGAGTCTTTTGAACATTACTCAAGAGTGGTCGTTCATTGATACCTTAAGCTTTTGACCTAGAATTTAAATTTCATAAAGGCATGGCTTATAATGTCTGGGAAGTAACATGACTTTGCTTGTAGAAAAAGTCTTTCAACATTCCGACCAACATAGAGCTCTTAAAGTTGAATTAGTAATACTGCATTTCAGCATCTTGACAGAGATGTTTTGGTTTCATAGCTATCATGCTATATGCTGCGTTGCTTCCCCAATGAATGCAAAAGACCTCATTGTCCTTCTTAGAGCATGAGATTCGCTCCATCTCCACAGACAGTTCATTCAGTACACTTGACCTCAGTAGGCATCTTTGGTGACCATCCTTATCCAAGTTTTGTTGGGAAACTGATTTGTGCTAAACCAAAGTGAAAGAAATGTCAGTGTTACAGGACAGGGGACCCCATGAGGACCCTAAAAGGATTCTTGTCTTCTGCCGAAAAAGAATTGCTCGGAGGGGCAGACAGATTTTGAGAGCGAGACTGTAATGAAAGCGCTGTGCAGCAGGGTGTCAGCCAGTACAAAAACTGAGCTCCTGCTTCCGGTTTGCTAGCAGTAGTTACAGGGGAGAGGAAAGGAAAGCCACCCAACTGGCGAGTCATGTGCACAGGGCCCTTGGCTCGTGACATTTCTGTCTTCCAGATCGATCAGGCATCAGCTTATCTATAGATCAAAGATGGGCTCCATCACAGAGTCTCCTGGGCTGACCCCATGCTTTAGAACCTGCAATAAACAGTCTGGTGATTACATACTTTCCTAATTGTGATTTTCCAGGTTTCTGCTTCCTATCAGTAGGGGTAAGGTAGGTAGGTTACAAAAGAGTGTAGCCGGCACAGCTACCATTCCTTACATGTGTCCTTGTCTCGAAAATGAAGGAAGACATTCAATCCACACAGTAAATTTCAAATGAAGAATGACGTGGAAAGCAGTGAACAGACTACAATCATTCAATGACTAAAAATTCCATTTTATTGAACAGGTTCTGCAAAGAAAATAGCATTAGCTCAGGAAATTTTAGTTATACAAACCTAGCTTTAAAGGCTGTCATGATATTAGCTCTGTGACTTGGGAAAGCTATTTAACCACCCTGAGCTTCACTGTGTCATGTACAAAGGCAATAACAGTACTGACCACAGAGTTGTTAAGAGACTTAAATTGAATTATGCATGCAAAGAGCTTATCACAATATTTGATATATAATCTGTACTCAACAAAAGTTATTGTTAGTAGTCTATAATCATTACCATTATTTGGATTCTATAAAGGAGTTTAAGACATGATCCCTATTCTCCAAGAGCTTTGAACACACCTAGCTGGAAAGATATGTCAAAGTGAAATAATAGTTTCAACTGACATTTCAAATAGCTGAAGCATTAGCGGACTAGAGGCAGTATTTTTACTTGCCATACAAATTAGATGGAAGACCATCACTTTGGCAGGTCAAAGGAGAGGGAGATGGCTTGAAATAGTTGAGATAACACACTCACGAAAACTTTACTGTCTCTTGAATATGTTATTAAATAGCTGTGTCTTTAAGCAAATCACATGACTTTTCCAGACCTCCGTGTCCCCATCCACAAAATGAAATGGTTGCACTTTTCTAAAACTAATATTCTTGCGTGTTTGTTAGAGTTGGAGAATTCAGGTTTGAATAGACACCAGATTACAAAGTTGACCCCCCCACCAAAAAAAAAAAAATACACAACGAACTCACTGCTGTTGAGTCGGCTCTAACTCCTAGTGACCCCTCCTTGGTTTTCTGAGGCAGAAATCTACTATTGAAGTAGATTGTCCGGTCTTCCTTCTGAGGAGTGGCTGGTGGGTTTGAACCATGAGTCTTCTGGTTAGTAGTCAAATGCCTTAGGCACTATGCCACCAGAGCTCCCGAGGGAACTTATTAAATATAGAAAGCACAAGATATACCAAGGCAAGAGCGAGTAACACTAGCTGACTGGAGCACACTGTTCAAGTAGGGAAATAGTGGGAGCAAAGGCAAAGCGAGTTCACTTTTTAGAGGAACTCAAAGGCCTTGTGAAGAAGTTTGGACTTTATGCTATATGTAGTGCACAGAACTTTGTTGTTGTTGCTAGTTGTCCTAGAGTCAGTTCTGAGTTATAGTGACCCTATTTGTAACAGAATGAAACGCTACCTGGTCCTGGGCCAGCCTCACAATTGTTGCTTGTTTGAGCCCATTGTTGCAGCCACTGTGCTAATCCATTTCACTGAGGGTCTTCCTCTTTTTCACTGACCTCTACTTTACCACACATGATACCCTTTTCCAAGGGATGGGCACTTCGTGATAACATATCCAAAGAGAGCAAGACAGTCTCACCATCCTCGTTTCTAAGGGGCATTCCTCTGGCTATACTTTTTCCAAGACAGATTTGTTTGTTCTTCTAGCAGTCAATGTCCTTTGCCAACAGAGTTTTAGGAAGATGAAGCTGTACTGGTGAATCAGAAGAATTTACATGGGGAATAGGAAGAGAGACTGATTATGAAGCTTTTATCACATTCCAAGCCTAAACTGGAACTAAGGGAGTAGTGAGGAAATGTAAAGAAGACAGATGAACAAGGTATTATGAAATGAACTGCACGATCATCAGTTGCTGGCGTGGGCAAAGTAAGAGTGGGCAACAAATTATGGAAGATTGAAAGCCCAGAAGCTACTGGTGATTTAGGAAGGAGAGCCAGCTTGGTATAAGGGGGGAGAGAATAAGGAATTCAGTCTTAGAGATGTTGAATTTGAGTGATCAAAACCATAATTCAGGTAGATAGTAAAAGGACGAGTGGAGAACAGAAAGAAGGTGCCATTGTGGAGCTATAAATTTGGG
>NW_006921948.1:522434-525397 GCF_000298275.1 Orycteropus afer afer
AGGCAATATCACTACGGAAGTAGATTGCCCAACCTTCCTTCTGAGGAGTGGCCAGTGGGTTTGAACCACCAGCCTTCTGGTTAGCAGTCAAATCCCTTAGGCACTACTCCACCATGCAATAAAATTAATATGTGAAATCTCAAAAAAAAATAATAATAGTAGCAAATGGTTGTTAACAGTTCCATAAGCTTTATTTTAAAATTAATTCATTAATTTATTGCTCCAATTAAGTAATATAGCATATAGCTAACCCTAGTGAATAAAATAAAATTGAAATACTTGACTTTGGATGTAGAATACAATTTTTCCTCTTAGAAATTGCCTTTCTTACTTTATTGACTAAAGTCAATGTGTTAGTTTGGGTTCCTCTACAAGTCAACTCTGAGGGAAGGATTTGCCTAAAAGTGGTTTATTTCTGAAGTCACCATGGGGGACACATAGTGAGGAAGCAGGAAACAGAAAGAGAAGGGAGGAAAGTCAATAAAAGTTGCATTAATGAGGGGGTGACTACTGTGGGCAACTGGAATTCAGTCCAGCTGCTGAGCCTCTCAGAGCCCATGTGGTGTATGTCTCAGAATCCTCTTTCCAAGGAGTGGGGAAGCTGCGATGTTTATTCAACCATTTGTTTGGGGTGCCCCCTGGGATGTTAACTCAGTATTTCCAGCCTGCCCCTGTGCAGAAGCTGTCAGAAAAACACCCTCAAGCAGAGACGTGTAGGAAGCTATTGCCCTGTATTGATGATGCCAGCGAGAATCTCCGAGGTAAGCCATGGTGATATGGATTAGGTGCTAACAATAGCATCTAGAGAAAACTGGGTCTGTTTGTATGGTCTGTCTACATACAACTGGTACTGAAGGAGGTGCAATGACATTATCTAGGCAACAAGAAATGATGTCAAGGTTAGGTCACATTCACAAAAGAAGTGCTTATCGTTGTGGATTCCTAAACTTATAACAGATTTACAGATGCCATGCAGGAAATCAATGCAGTAAATCTAAACTTTTAAGCAAAAATATGTGACAAGAGTCCATTTTTCCCTTTGAAAATAAGTGTGTATGTGTGTGTGTGCATGTGCACATGTGTGCATAGACAGAGAAGCATCAAAGCATTGTGTAGCCACATGCTCATTCCTTCTCCATAGTAGAATTTTCTGTTAGTATCAAAAGGAGCTATACTCACAAGATATATAGATGTGCAGAGAATAACACTTTGATTTTGTTTGGGTGTGACCCTTCTTGGATACGTGATTGCAGAGCAATTTGCCCAGCCCAAGGAATTTACTGGTTTCCCTCTTGGCATCTGGTCATGATATTCTGATTCTACCATGCACATAAATATTTCACAAGGTGTAAAAATGACCCAGATGATGATTCTGACAAGCCATCCATTTCTGTTCGTATGGCCACAGAAGTAAACAAATAACCTAGCATTTCTTCAGTCGTTCGATTAGCAATCTGCCAAGTCATTCCTGACAAAGTAAAAATAGTTTTCCACAAAATGTGCTGAAAATAACTTCACGTGAAAATGCAGCTTTAGACAGTATAATCATTGTGCATGTAAGTGTGACATCAATCAGCTGAGAGTGAACCACAGCCATAGATCATAAGCAGTTTGTTTTTCATTAATGCAGACTGGCTGGCAAGATACCCTGCCAAGTCCCTTAGAAGACTAGATGTGGAAATAATTGTTTTGCGAAGTACAAACAGACAAGATTGCTAGTGATGAATTGGCAGACATGCAGTTCATAGATGATGAATTGCAATAAGTCTTGTTGTACTAAGAGATGCCTAATATCCACATAATTTGCTTTGTGAATTTTTTGGTATTGTAATTGATCTACATATTATTATTTTACAGAACTCCATTCAAGAAAAATAAGATAAAAAAGACAATCAAAATTATATGGCAGAATACAATCCAAAAGAATCACCAAAATAATACGTGGGCATCATACTGCTCTGAGGGTTTGGAATGCTGATTTCATATCGCAAGGGTGACCACTGATCTACCAAAATATCCTGGAGGAATTGTCATAGAAAGCAGAAAAAAGAGGCCTCTTGAGGCTTTCCTGTAGACTCTAAAGCCTCTCCAATAAATCTGATTGTTACAAATGAACACTTTTGAAATGGTTAGTCAAAACAGCCACCTTATCAGAAGCCAACATCAACATTCATATGTAAAAACATACTCATAGCAGAGCAAGCTTTTCCTATTGTGGAGCAAATATCTGTCTATGTAAATATGGTTTGCTGAGAAACACATTCGCTAAGATCACCAGTGAACTCCTTTTTCATTTATGACACCATTGGGACTAGCACTACTGTATAGTCCTGGTGACCACACAGAAGTTTGGGCATTCTCTTTCAATTCGGACCACTCTCCCTATTCATCTCTTTTAGGTCATCTGCAAGCATGTTGCTGCTGACTGGAGGATGGGTTGGCCTTCCAATACTTACCACCCTTTGGAGAACTGCAGAAAAGTCACTGCTCCCTTAGTCTCTGGCAATCGATCAACCCTGATTATATTTGACAAGGAAAAAGCAGGGCTCTGAAAGAAGTTTTTAAGCTTAGATTGTTTAGATGGTATTGGAAGGAAAGGAAATAGCTGAACAATTTAATTTAATTTCTCCAATCCTGGCTCATATTTCCTAAATAGGAGCCATAGTTCATAGAATCCTGAAACATCTCAAGTATTGATTACAGTGCATTTCCTGAGTAAAATGAGTCCGGGAGATGGTTGTTCATATTCAAACAGTACTGTGATCAAAAGCATTAAAAAAGAGAATGTTTTTAAAGAAAAATTTGTTTGGATGTCTTTATGATAAAATTGTCAAATCATCAGTCATTCCTCCTCTCAAGCTACAAAGGTTTCCTCTCCACTTCTGTTACCCTAAAACACAGCCACAGAGAGAATTTGTACCTGTTTAAAAAATATCTTTTGGAAAGTAATTTTCCAAGCTTCC
>NW_006921948.1:526042-527228 GCF_000298275.1 Orycteropus afer afer
CTCATAGCGACCCCTCCTTGGGTTTCCGAGGCAGTATCACTACGGAAGTAGGATTGCCCAACCTTCCTTCCGAGGAGTGGCTGGTGGGTTAGGGGTTACTAAATGAGCTCTGGTAGCACAGTGCCTAAGGGATCTGAGTGCTAGCCAGAAGGTTGGTGGTTCAAACCCACCAGCCACTATGTGGAAGCAAGGCTGGGCAATTTACTTCTGTAAAGATTTACTGCCTTGGAAACCCAGTGGGGGGTCACTGTGAGTTGGAATGGACTCCACAGCAGAGGTTTTATTTTTTTAGGGGTGGGTGGGAGGGAGGTGGAAGAGGAGGAGTCATTGCTTCCAAAGCAGAGAGTTTCTGTTTCATGGTGATGGAAAACTTGGCAACAGATACTGGTGAGGGTTGCACATGATTAATGCAGTTGGTGTCACTGAATTATACATGTAAAAAGCATCCAATTGGCAAATGTGTGTATGTGCATCTGTGTGTGTATGTATGTTTCCTTTTTTCAGTTTTTTTATTGTGGTAAAAACACAGATGATCGATAGATGGAACAATAACAATTAAAAAGACAACTACGATGAAAAGCAAGGTATAAAGAGTGTATAAAATATGCTGTTTAAATTTATAAAAGCTCAAAAAGTAGACTTCTAATTAAAGGGGAAAGAGAGTAGCAGGAAAAGAGTGGGCAGGTGATTCAGTAAAGCAGTGACAGATAACAGCAGCGTGAGGCCCTGCAACGTGGAATGCCCAGGGAGTGGGTAGAACTGGATTCCAATTAGGTTCTGTGCACTTAAGCAAACTTAAATGAATCCCTCTGGCCTTGGCTTTACCATCTGTAAAATGAGGATGTCTATAGAGTCAAGTTACATTTCCTTTTAAACTCAAACACATAAACTCTAACACATAAACTCTAATATGTATATATTTTTTGTTGTTGTTAAGTGCCGTCGAGTTGTTTCTGACTCATAGCGACTCCATGCACAGCAGAATGAAACACTGCCCAATCCCGCGCCAGCCCCACAATCCCTGCTATACTTGAGCCCATCATTGCAGCCACCATGTCAATCCATCTCGTAGAAGGCCTTCCCCTCTTTCCTTGACCCTCCACCCTACCAAGCATGACATCCTTCTCCAGGGAATGGTCCCTTCTGACAACATGATCAAAATAGGTGAGACAAAGTCTGGCCATTC
>NW_006921948.1:529355-537706 GCF_000298275.1 Orycteropus afer afer
AAATTCAGAAGTAATGCTAAGCCTTATGTGACCTAAATTGCAAATTGCAGCAATCAGGGAAAAATTATTTTTTAATGAAAATTTTATATAGCTACAATTTTCTTAGCCTCTATTTCAAATGCAAACTCTTTTGAGTAAATTCTGGTTTAAATTTTTTGTTTAAACATCAGGGGTACTTTGCCTATGTGGTTCTGAATGTTTGTGCCACCTTTCATTAACTCTTAGGACATACAGATATAACTTTTATCAGTATTGAAGGGAGAGCAGACTGTATGCCCTTTGGAGATAAGCCTTCAGTCAGCAGTTATCAAAGCCTCAAGACCTGTAGCGTAGTCACACAGTTCTGAGGCCTCTTGTCCTTTGCTGTTGTTGTGAGTGGCCTTGGAGTCAATTCTGACTCACGACAGCCCCATGAATGCAGAGTAGAACTGCTCCACAGTGTTTCCAAAGCTGTAGCCTGCAGAAGAAGACGGACAGTCCTGTGTCCCAAGATGCCTCTGGGTGGGTTTGTCCCACAGACATGACCCCAGCAGCGCAATGACTCCCTGCTGCCACCTTCTTCCCCAGGGAAGGGGGTGGAAGATGGACTCCCCACTCTGCCCTGCTGAAGCCGTGGAGCAAGGGGCATGTAGTTTTTTGACCACATGGGATACAGTTACAATAAGTGTTTTAAAGTTATTGTTTTCTTATTCTATAGTCTGGGTCATTTCTGGGCTTTGTTATTTTATGGTGGTTTTTATTTGCATTTCTCTTATTTTAGTGGGATTAAGCATGTCAAAAGGTTAACAGTCAGTTCTAGATCTTTCTTATAAATGTCTTTGCATTTATTTTTCCTACCTTTCTATCTGGTTTTGACCACTTCAAGGGGTATTGTCTCTTTGTCTATGTTGCAAACATTTCCCCCCTAGTTTGGGAGTTCTCTTTGAGTTAGCTTATGGTATGCTTTGTCAGGCCATTGCATTGTAAGTAGTATAATGCATTCTAGGTGAGTGGGCAACCATTGGATATCAGGAAGAGAGTGATCCATAGAAAACTGAGAAGATTCCCTAAGTTAAAGGTTATGCTCTTCAGTTGAGGACCACAAGCTGCCAGAACCTGCTATTCAATTAGGAACATAAGGCCTGAAGTTAATCCCACCTCTCCTTTCCTTCAAGACCAAAAACCTGAATGAGATTAGTCTATATTGTTGAATATATCAATAGCTAGTTGTTGTTGCTTGTTTGTTTGTCCTCTTTTATTTCTGAGTACTGCTTAATTGTGTAGCACAATTTGTTTATTCATTCATCTGTTGATGGACATTGGATTGTTTCCAGGTTTTTGCTATTACAAATAAAACTGATGTCCAAGTCTTTGTGTGGACATATGCCATGGTTACTCATTACACTTGGATGAATAGCTAGGAGTGAAATGACTGGGTCATATGGTAGTGGTATGTTTAACCAGTTTGATTAGTTGATCAAGCTGTCAGAAATTTTGAAACTATTTTTCACAGTAATTATGCTACCTTACATTTCCACCAGCAAGCTGTGAGAATTCTAGTTGCTCCACATCTTACAAACATTTGGTGTAGTCGGACTTTTAAAACACTAGGCATTCTAAAATGTGCCATGGTACCTCAAAGCTTTAATTTGCATTTCTCTAGTGACTGATGACGTCTGGCATCTTTTCATGCCCATATTTATCATCTGTACAGCTTCCTTAATTAAATATCTGATCACAACTGTTGTCCAATTTTTATTTAGTTATTTTCTTTCTTTATATTGAGTTTTGAGATTTATTTATATATTATTCAGGTTTATATGAGACATACAATTTGCAAGTATTTTCTTCTGGTCTGTGGCTTGTGTTTTCATTCTCTTAGATTGTTTTACACAGCCAAAGTTTCTTAATTTTTATGAAGTCCAGTAATCCTTTTTTTTTAAATACATGCATCATGGTTTTGACGGAGTATCTAAGAAAGCTTCACCTAGCCAAAGGCCACAAAGATTTTAGGTTTTCTCTTAGAATCTTTACACTGTTAACTTTCATGGTTAGTTGATTTGGAGTTGATTATTTTTGTCTGTGTTGTGACTTACAGATCAAAATCCATAGTTTTGGGTATGGATACCCAAATTTCCCAGCACCATTTGTTGAAAAGACTATTTGTTGAATTACCTTCTCATCATTGTGGAAAATCAATCGACCATCTGTTTGGGGGTCTGTTTCTGAATTTTTCATTCTGTTTCATTTACATATTTGTCTGAATGGCTTGGTTTCTGTATCTTTAAAATCTTTTAAATCATGTAGTACATATCCTCCAACATTGTTCTTTTTCAAATTTCTGTTGTCTATACTTGACCCATTTAGAAGGAAGACTGGGCAATCTACTTCTACAAAGATTTACTGCTTCAAAAACCCAAAGGGGGTCACTGCGAGTTGGAATTGACTTGATGGCAGTGAGTTTTGTTTTTTGTATACTTGATTCATTGGATTTTTTTTATAAATTATAGAATCACTTCCTCAATTTCTACAAAATAATCCTTCTGGAGGGTTAGTATAGATTGTTTTGAATCTATATATTTTGGGGGTAATAATTGACATATTAATATTATTAAATCTTCCAATTCACAATCATGAATGTCTCCATTTATTTAGCTCCTTTATTCTCTCAATAATGTGTCATAATTTTTAGTACATAAGTTTTAGTGTATTTAATATTTTTGAGGTCTGGTAGTGTAATGCCTAAGTAACTTGACTGCTAACCAGAAGGCACAGTTCAAACCCACCAGCCGCTCCTTGGAAGGAAGGTTTGGCAATCTATTTCCATAGTGATACAGCCTCGGAAATTCTCAAGGAGTGTTCTCTATGAGTCACGTCCAACTCGACAGCACATAACAACAACAACTACTATATCTGCTTAGGGACCCTGGTGGCACAGTGGTTAAAGTGGTCAGCAGCTAACCAAATGGCAGTGGTTTGAACCCACCAGCCACTCCATGGGAGAAAGACATGGAAGTCTGCTTCCATAAAGATAGCCTTAGAAACCCCATGAGGCAGTTCTACTCTGTCCTATAGTGTTAGAATTGACTCTAAGAAGCATGACTTTTTTTGTTTCATACCTGCTATTACTTGATGGCAGTGAGTTTGTTTGTTTTTATTTTATTTTAGAATGTTAATATTCAAATAATCAATTTTCCAGTTAAATTTTGTTAAAATTATAGACATTCAATTGATTTTTGTTTAAAGTTACTCCCTAGTTCTAGTAGCTTTGTGTGTATATGTGTATGTCTTTCATAGGATTATCTACATAGACAACCTGAGAATAATGACACTTATACATATTCATTTCCCTACTATGTGCTATTATTTCTTTTTCTTACTTTACTCATAAGAATCTTCTGTACAATGTAAAATAGAAGCAATGAGAGTGAATACTTTGATTCATGTCTTGATTAGCGGGAAAGCATCAGTCTGTTCCCCTTAATTATGATGTTAGCTGTAGGCTTTTCAGAGTTGCTATTTACTAGGCTAAGGAAAACTCATTGCTATTGAGTTGATTCTAACTCATAGTGATCCTATAGGACAGAGTAGAACTGCCACATAGGGTTTCCAAGGCCGTAATCTTTTTGGAAGCTCTTTTGGTTACCTAGTGCTGCTCTGACAGGAATATATCACAAATGGGATGGCCTTAACAAGCAGGAGTTTACTCTCTTACAGTTCAAGAGGCTAGAAGTCTGAGTTCCAAGTGCCAGGCTCTAGGGGCTGGGTGAAAGCCCCTGGACCTTGGGCTTCAGCTCTGCCTCCTGCTCCCGGCCCACTGAAGCTAGAGGCATCTCTTCACTCAGGCAGCTGCTAGCTACTAGGGATGACAAACCCAAGGTCGACAAGTGAAAAGGTACAGTCTCGATGTCACCAAACAACACAGCAGGCCATTGATTCAAGTCCATTGAAAGTCCCAGGATTGGCAGAGCATGGCAGGCTGCTGAACAATGACTCAGCTACATGCAGGGTCTAAGCATGCCATAAACTAGAGACCATTCCCAAAGCTGCTTCTTATATATGGGAAGCAGAGTACGTACCCAAAGGCAGCTGCTCAGCTGCTCCCAGTAGATTCCCCGATGGAGTTGATTGCCAGTCTCATCATGGGCAATACTACATCAAGTTGCCCAGCCACTCAACCAGGCCTTACCCAAGTTGACACACTAACTTATCCACCACAGAAGCTGACTGCCACTTCTTTCTCCTGCATGGTGGTTGGTAGGTTCAAATGCTGACCTGGTTAGCAGTCGGGTGTTTAACCACTGTGTAACTATGGCTCCTTCCCCTTCTTATTTCTAGTTTGTATGAATTATTTGAGATAAATCATATCATGGAAAGCTCTACTCCATTGAAAATAAACTATAGCTATAGTAACAGTATGGGTTAACATCACCAGGTTTAAAGAAAGCAGTCAGACCCCCCAAAAAGTACATAGTGTATGATTTCATTTACATACAGATAATAATCTAGTTGATCTAAATTCTGCTTCTGTTTGGGAAATACAGTTTCATGAGAGAACATCACAGCCATCCTAACAATCAGAAAAAAGCCAATCTATAAAATAATAAATTTTCTTGAACCATATAGAGTTGAGATTGCAAGGCAATCAAGGGAATTAAATTCCAATGTGTGACATTCTCCTCCAAGGAGAGATAAGCCACTAGAACTCTTTTACCTTTGGCAGAAAACAGAAGTAAGGGGAACAATAGAAGTAAGTAAAGAATAATCAGGTAAAATTTTAATGAATTCCTAAAGGCTAAGTATGAGTTTAGAATAATTCAGAGCCTAGAAGGTTGGGTGATCTACTTCTGTAGTGATACCACCTCAAAAACCCAAGGAGGGGTTGCTATGAGTCCCCTAGACTGTGAGTTTAGTTTGGTTTAGTCACAAAGGAGTTCACATTCATTTGCAAACTTCTTCTCTTTTTGTCTGTATTGTCTGCAAATAAGAAGAGTGGGTGGAAGGCAGGAGACTGAGAGACACCCCTCAGAAAGGAGCAGCACACCTGCCCAGCCCCAGGGCTTCTGGGAGGGGACAAAAAAAAAAAAAGTCTGTGTGCCTCTGGGGAATAAGTGGTTTTTGTTGTGTGCCCTGGGGCACCATTAGGTTTCCAAGGTTGTAAGGAGCCCAGGTGGTGCATTGGTTAAAGTGCTCAGTGATGAACTGAAAGGTTGGCGGTTAGAACCCATCAGCTGCTCCATGGGAAAAAGATGTGGCAGCCTGCTTCCGTATAGATTTTCAGCCTTGGAAACCCTATGGGACAGTCACATTCTATCATATAGGGTTGCTATGAGTCAAAATCGCCTCGATGGCAGTGGGTTTAATCTTTACTGAAGCAGACAGCAACATTTTATTTCAGTTAGCAGCTGACTGCTTAACCCCTGCATCACCAGCGCTCCTTGGAAGAACAGTAGGGAACACTTTCTTCCACCTCCAAGAACTAGGCAAAATTCTATAGCTTCTGAGAGAAGAGTCAAAGCCAAAACCATCTTCCTATGGCACAGGAGAAGAAAAAGCTTTAGGCTCAGTATCCTGCGCTAATATAAAGGAGAGTTCTATAGAAGGGCAGAACCAGAAAACTTCTTCCTACCTAGGAGCTTCTACAGATACTAGGCAGAGTTTTGCTGCCAAGGACATAGAAATGGTTGGAAGACTGTTCCCCAAAGCAAAACATACAGACCCTGAATAAGTCTGAGGTTGGACCAGAAAAACCAAGAATGCTGGCTGCTGCCACCACAATTCTAGAACTGAATAAAGAGTGACAAGTTTTCCGCTGGGGAGAAGGGAAAGGGGAAGGATATGGGCTTGCTGAGACTACCGGAAGTGTGAGGGAGAAGCAGGAACACTGACAAAGCCCCCCCCCCCCAGCAATATAGTTCCCACACTAAGCAGAGGTAAAGTAGCTCACCCCTGGAAGAAAGTGAAACTGATATTGTGAATGAACCCAAATTGAGCTAAACTATTGACTACATTGACTGAAACTCCTACATTAACAGCAGAAGAGGCATGCCGATATGCAGGCATGAATGCTATTCACCTCAGTTTCTACTGTGTTTCTACAAATGATGTCTGGCATTCAATAAAAATTTAAAAACACAGAAAAAGTCAAGAACAATCAACCCATTGCCAGGAATAAAAGCTAATTACAGATCTGGATTGGGAAATGAACTAGATGCTGACTATATTTGAAAGAAACTTTATGTATCGTATGTTAAAAAAATCTAGTGGAACGGGTCAATAGTGAGCATGAAGAGATGGATAATTTCAGCACAGAGATGTCAAATACAAGAAAGAGCCAAATGTAAATTCTAAAATTAAAAACACTATCAGAGAAGAAAAATTTGTCACTAGGATGGATTATCAACAGAGTGATTTAAATGCTGCACGTGCAGCAAGTAAAGGTGATTGTGATGAAAAATTTGTTCCAAGTAGGAGTTGGTTCATTCATTTCAAAGTGAGGGTAGATTTACATTACCCTAAATAGGGCTTTGAACCAGTGACAGAGACGAAGCAGCAGCAGCTCACTCAAAGATGGTAGTTGACCTCACCACTTTGAATGTGTGGCTCTCCAGTCCTGCCATACTCGAATCTCCTCCATCGGGCTCCTGAAAGGGCTCATTACGTCTCTCCTGTCTCCCACTCCAGGGCTACAACCTGTCATTTTCCCCATTTCAGTTATCATTATGAATCACCCAAATTGTAAAAATTTCGGTCTATTCCTGTTTTGCTTCATTGGCCATGATAGAACCAGTTTGAATTGGTTCAAAGCCCTGCTCAAGTGACAAGGAGGAGCTCTCCATAAGTCAGACATTTGTAACTTGGGGACTACTTGTATTCAAAATGAAACACAAAAAGGAAAAAAAAAAAAAAAAGGAGTAAAAAAAAAAAACCAGAAGAGCCAAGAGTGATGGGACAATATCAAACTGTCTAGAGTAAGTGTTATTGAAGTCCCAGAAAGAATATATGTAGGCACAGATCAGAGTAAAAGAGTATTTGAAAAGATGACTTAGGATTTTTCAAAATTAATCAAAGACAAAAAAGCCACTGATATAATTAGCTCAAGGAACTCTACACGAGATTTTAAAAAGGGCACTTGACACTCATACTTCTAAAAACAAATGTAAAGAGAGAATCTTGAAGGCAACAAGAAGAAAAAAAAAATTACATACAGAGAAAATTACAGCAGATCCATCAGAAGCTGTGTAAGCCAGATGACAACAGTGTCATATCTTTACAGTGTTACAAGGACACACACAATAACTAAGGCCTCTAAACTAGAATTCTGTGTCTAATGAAACTGTGGTTTAAAAATGGAAATAAAGAATTTTTCCAGACAAGCAAAAGCTGAGATTATAAGAACTGTGAAAAAAAAATGATTTTTATGCAGATGGAGTATGGTAACAAAAGGAAATGGGGAACAGCAGAAATTTTAAAATGAGGGTAAATATAAAAAGATTTTTTTTTTATTTAAAAAACCAAAAAGCTAAATTCACTGCTATCAAGTGAATTCGACTCATAGCGACCCCTCGTTGGGTTTCTGAGGCAGTATCTCTCCAGAAGTAGATTTCCCAGTCTTCCTCCCAAGGAGTGCATCTTAAAATATAACGGAGAGCTGTTACACTGGGGATTGCAGTCAATGACACAAAACAAAATGTGTATGAACTGCTGTATGGAAAATGAATTTCATCTGTAAACTTTCACCAAATTACAATAAAAATTTAAAAGAAAAGAAAAAAGATTATTGAAGGTCTAAAGCAGGAGTTAGGAGCTCTGGTAGCATAGTGCCTAAGGCACTTGACTCCTAACCAGAAGGCTGGCGGTTCAAACCCACCAGCCACTCCTTGGAAGGCAGATTGGGCAATCCTACTTCTGTAGTGATACTGCCTCGCAAACCCAAGGAGGGGTCTCTATGAGTCAGGGCCGACTCAACGGCACATAACAACAACAAAGCAGGAGTTACCAAACTACTGTCTCTAGGCCAATCCCAGGTCATTGCCAGTTTGTGCATGGCTTGTGAGCCAATAATAGTTTTTATTTTTAAAAGCTAATAGAGAATAAAACCATGTGTGACAGAGACCATCTGGCTTACAAACTCCAAAATATTTACTGTCTGGCCTTTTATGCAAAAAGTTAATGGACCTCTGGTGTAAAGAAAAATCACAATAGTTATTTATAACATATGTAAAAGATATCACAATAACCCCAAAGATGGAAGAAAATGGAAATTTGTTGTTGTAAGGCTTTTCCATTATATCTGAAATGGTATACTATTATATGAAAGTAGACTGTGCTAAGTAAAAGTTGATGTTGCAACCACCAAAAAAAAAAAAAAA
>NW_006921948.1:538076-551303 GCF_000298275.1 Orycteropus afer afer
AAGGTTGGGCAATCCTACTTCCGTAGTGATACTGCCTCGAAAACCCAAGGAGGGGTCGCTATGAGTCGGGGCCGACTCGACGGCACATAACAGCACATAACAACAACAACAACATTAATTACATTAAATATACTTGGTCTAGGCTTAAGATGGAATAAGCACACTCCATATTGTATTTCCCACTGAAAGCAACTATAAACACTAGAAACAAAGCAGAGTGGAACTGCCCCATAGGGTTTCCAAAGCTGTCAATCTTTAGGGAAGCAGACTGCCTCATCTTTCTCCCATGGTGCAGATGGGGGGTAAACCACCCACCATTTGGTTAGCAGCTGAGTGCTTTAGCCACGGAGCATCAATAGCTAGACAGGCACCAAAAACTCTTGAGGGAGGTGAATCCTTTCTCTGATAAGATTTTAGGTCCAAAAAGTCCGGGAGGAAGCCCTTTAGCTATTTTTCTCTCTGTCCTCATACTGGGAATCCCTAATGGAAACAGGTAAGGGGTTCAGCTGCTAACCAAAAGGCTGGAGGTTCTCTTCACTCACAAGTGCCTCAGATGAAAAGCCTGGCAATCTACTTCTGAATCATCAGCCATTGAAAACCCTCTAGAGCTCAGTCCTACTCTGACACACACGGAGTCGCCATGAGTCAGAGTTCACTTACTGGCAACTGGCTTAAGGTTACACAGTTGGACACTGAAAAGTAAAGACCAGAAGTTATGAAATTGCACTATGGAATCTGTAGTCTTTAAGCAGGGCCATAGGGAGGGTAATGAGCACCTGTGGCAATCTCTAATTGTGCAAGCCCTACCCAATTTCCAGATGAATAGATGACAGGGGAGAATGTGGTAGCAGAAATGCCTTCCCCCCTTGTCCATCTGCTGCTGTCAAACGCCTTTCCTATTTGTGGAACCTCATCTGGCATCCCCTTGGACTTGCACCTCGGGGCAAGTACTCCCCTCTGTTGTCCCCCTTACCCCCAGTTTTGAGTGGCTACCCTGCTTGAAGAAGGACACTGGGCCAGACCAGGTTAACAAAAACTGTTAAGTGCTGCACCACTCCAAGTGGCAGTGAAGGCACGTGTCGTATCTGCCACACCTTAGGTATGGCTCCGGGTTTAACCAGCTTACAAGTATTGCTCCTGAGAAACAAGGATGTGGGAATGCCATAATGGAGGAAAGGTCAGAGACTGGGCAAAGATGCCGGCTCCTGGGAGGAATCAGCTCTCAAGACACCCTGGAACTTGGGCAGGCAGAACCCAGATGAGTAATGCCCAAAGACAAACCCCAAATTGGGTTTGGTTTTTGTCATGTTCCTTCTTTCGGCTTTTAGTACCTAGAGCACAGAGTCCTTTTTGCCTTATGAGAAACAATATGGAGTAGTGAGAAGATAAATGAATTAAGAGAGGCCTGCCTTAGGCTAAGAATGAGAGCAGCGAGGGTTCTAGATGAATTCACACTAGATGACTAGTCCCAGTCCTGTCACTTACTAGCCCTATGACCTTGAGCGAATTGCTAAGGGCTATGAGCCTTGGTTCTTCATCTGTGAAGTGGGTTTGATAAACCTTCATGTACAACTGTTAGAATGTATATAATATATTAATAAAACACCTGGTACAGTGCCTGGTATATATTGAGTATTTCATGATTGGCAGTTATTTCTAGTATTATTTTGACCACAGACACTACAAAAAAAATAATATAAAAACCAAACCAAACATACTACTGCCCACTTTTATTTTTACAAAATTCAGGATAACTCAGAGAATATGAAGCTCAATAGGGTACAGAATATAAAACCAATAAAAAAAATGCTGTTATTTGTTCTAAATTTAAATTTAGTAAATTTTCCCATGTAGAGGATGTATTTTATTTAGGAGTATAGTTGTGTGGGAGATCTTTCCCAGCTGGGCACAACCCCAAGTACCTAGAATCTAAGTATCGACTGCTTCCCTCCTTTTCCCAGCCACTCTCTTCTATCCAAACCATCTTTTCATCCATTTCACCCCTACCCAAAACTTCTTAGAAATGGCCAAATTGGACCAAGATAACCTACTTCAAATGTCCTCTAAATAGAGTATGCCCTGGCTGTCTCAGGCCAGAGAAAAGGGTGACAGGCTAGTGGTTTCTGGGCACCACTTCAAGAGACTATCACATTTAATTCTCAGGAATCCTTGCAGATGATGTAAAAACATGTAGCTAGCTGTCCACTATATTCAACTGCACTGGGACAAGAGCATAGGACACCTTCCATACCTGCCCAGGTAGAGATTACTCTCTAGTTTGTCCAAGATCCAAATTCTTTTTCAGACTTTTTCTCAACTCTAAAGCACACTACCTGAGGCTCTGGCCCTGCCCCCATCAGCTTAATTTAAAATTACCTCTGACAGAAGGAATTAGTTTCTCAGAGCCCCAAACTGCCTAGCTTAGGGCATTAATACTTGACTGCTCTCATCCTAAGGAGCTCTGGTAGCATAGTGCCTAAGGCACTTGACTACTAACCAGAAGGCTGTCGGTTCAAACCCACCAGCCACTCCTCGGAAGGAAGATGGAGCAATCTACTTCTGTAGTAATAATTGCCTCAGAAACCCAAGAAGGGCTCACTATGAGTTGGGTCCAACTCGATGGCACATAACAACAAGCTCTCATCCTGAGGAATCCTTTCCCCCATTGCTTCAAGCTTTCTTTTACTTAGTCTTTAGGTCTTAAAGGTTGTCTTACCATCTTGCTAATATGACTCTACCATTTAATGTGTGGGGGTTCATCTTGCTTATCCTAGGATCCCCACCAACTCTAACATCATGTCTTCCACGGAGCAGATGCTCAGTTCATGGCCTGGAAATAAATGAGCCAGTAAGCAGGTTTTTTCATTTATTAAGATTTAATTTCTCCTACAATCATGACTAAGCCAAGCTAATATATTTTTAATTTCACAGAACAGACTGAAAGCCATAAGGAAATCCAAAAAGTAATCATCTTCTACCTTTTCCATTTTACTGCTAGTTTTTTCTTTTACATTGCCAAGAAAATTCCTATTCTAATTCCTTATTCACTTATTATAGAACACAAATAAGATGGCAGGTCTCCCAATCTCTTTTAGAAAATAACAAAATTTTCCCTTAAGCTAGATAAACAGAAATAAATGACTAATGGTGTCAGTGGTGGTTCAGTGCTAGAATTCTCCCATACATGCAGGAGACCCAGGTTGGATCCCAGACAGTGCACCTCATGGAGAACCAATATCCATCTGTCAGTGGCGGCCTACATGCTGCTATGATGCTGAATAGGTTTCAGGGGAGCTTCCACGCTAAGATGAACTAGGAAGAAAGGACTACAATCTACTTCCGAAAATCAGCAATGAAAACCCTATGGATCACAAAGTACCAAGGGGCAAACTGTCATGGGGATACCTCAGAATCTGACAGAACCTTTGGTTGCCATGAGTCAGGGGCTGACTGGATGGCAGCTAATGGCAACAATGTCATTCACAAACTTGGATTCTGAGATAATTAAATTTGCTGTTAAACGAACAGCATTTGGCAAATACCAAAAAGCAAAAAGATAATCATTCAAGTCACCCATATAGAAGAGAAAGAGAAAGATATGTATTCCTCCAGCTCTACCCTAGCCTTCCAGTACTTAAAACACTGACTGCCCTCTTCAAACAGAGTGAAGACTCTGCTTCAGTCTCTACTAGGGGTAGGAAAAGCTGATGGACGGGGCATTGGCACTTGAACTGGCTATGGCAGTAGTAGTATCCATGGGGGAAATTCTTGCCTTGGCTCGCTCTTCCTCATCTCTCAGTGCCTCCCAATACCAGACTGGGAAGTCATGTGGGATGCTACCATTGACCTTGGTCAAAAACTCTAGGACTTTCATCTTGCTGGTTTCTGCAAGGGCTCTTGGACCCCACAGGAATTCATAGCAGGGAGGATCACTGTTGGGCACCTGCCGGTACTCAAGGTACTTTTCTTGCACCAAATCTCTGGTGATAAACTGCCTGGGCTCCCCATAGATAACATGCTCCCTCCCAGCATACACCCCTGTTGCATTCAGCACTTTCCATAGCTTCTCCTCAGTGACAGAGTTGCCCTCCATGAAGATCAGACTCAGGGTAAGCATCAGGAGTCCAGTCTTGGGCATGCCCTTGTAATTATTCAAGATCCCATCATAGGTGAGGTCTAGAGTATTATAGAAGACATAAGAGTTTCCAGTGGGATCTTCTCTCTTAATATTGATGCCAAACACAAGCTCTATGTAATCACAGGCTTTCTTGAATATCATAGGGAAGCCATCCTCATACTGTTTGAGGACAGTGGTCAGCATTTCTGCCTTTGTGATGGGCTGTTTTGTTTGATACTTGAGGAGCAGAAACTGTACCATATTAACTACGATATCATCTGTTGGATCTGTGAGCAGGGACTCGATATTTGGCTTGCCCTGCCAGGTGCTTGGACTCTCCCCTTTATGGGTGCTGGAACCGTTATCTAATGTGCTCAATGAAATAGAAGAAGTTACCTGACAACTCTGGGGAGTATGCATGGTCTCAACAGCATATACATCCTCCATGGTTTCCAGAAAAAGAGGAGAGGAAGAGCTACAGAGGTTGGTAAAATCTAAGGAGGAAGATGAAAATGGAGACTCCATCTCCTCTTCAGCTGCTGGAACCTCTATATCCCATGCCTCAGTTTCATCCTGAAGGTCTTGGTCAAGTGTGTAGCACTGACGCTTTGGAGTAGGAGAATGAGACATGATGGTTCTTTGTCAGGGGTAGCACACAGGAGTGTGGGCAGGAGGGTGGGAGATGGGAGTCCACAAACCTAGTGGAAAAAGGGACAGTGTGAGGAACCTCAGTTGAAAAAATCAACCTTGGCAACTCTGGCAAAGGCCAACTTACAGGTCAGGTCTTCTGTTTAGGTCTTCCTCCAGGACCTCGTGTCTCCTGTCTTCTTGGTAAGCCTGTCCCATAAAACATGGAAGAAGTGAGAGGGCTTCCTCAGGGTGCAGCCTGCTGACACAGCCTGAGGTTCCAGGGATTACAGTCAGGCAGATGGAGTGGGTACAGGGTCTTGATAGACATTCAGTGTCCTTACCTTGACTCCTGGCAGTGCCTGGGTCTCCTCAACTCTGCTAACCTGAGGATGTGTGCCTGAAACCAACACCCCCACCACCTTCCAGTTCCTTGAGAACCTGTGAGAAGAAATGCGAAGGCAGATGAAGTTATGGACTGCATGTAGTCCTGGGCCTCCCAGTGCTGGCATAAGGGATGGAGCTGGACATTGTGAGGTCCTTACAGTTCAAGAGTAGGTGATTTCCTCAGTGTTAACTCAGGGTCCTCACTTCTCCTGGCAGGGTGTGTTCGGTGGTCCAGACCCTACTCTTCTGCTGACCTGAGGCAAAACTCTCAGAACAAGAGCTCACATTCCTCAGACTCATGAAAACTGAGTGGGCCCTGGGTCTTTCTAGGGGTGACAGCAGGGGGTAGGGAAGGAACATGGTCTCATCTCTTTTGGAATGGAGGACAGTTGTCTCCCTCTCTCAGTGCTTACACTGATGTATGGATGGGACTGGAACTTTGGGACCTCAGTCCAGCCCCTTTAGGCAAGGGTCTCACCTTACTGAGAACACCAGGATGGGAGTGAGGGTCAAGCACAAAGATTTAGCCACTAAGTTCCAATGCCTCCCAGGACTGTTAGCAGGGGCAGGGAAGGGCTGCAGGCCCATCTATCCTAGTTTTTGAGGGGGTTCCCCTCAGTCTTTCCTCAAGGTCTGTATTTTGGAGCCTAGAACTCCTCCTTGTGCTATCTTGATATGGCTTTCTCTGCTGACCTGATGTCACTCCCTCAGACCAAGGCCCTCACCTCCCAAGACCGCGAGGTTTCCAAGTAGTGACAGCAGGATCTAGACTTATGTTCCGAGGTGAAGCGTATTCTTAGTTCTTCTTCAGGTTATTTGTTTATCTTTACTCCTGGCAGGGCCTTGGTCCCTTTTGGCTTTATGTTGCCCCCTCAGGTCAAGGCCTCAACTCCTTGAGATATTCACCCCACTCTATCTTAGGCAGAAGCCAGAGCTCACTGTATCTGGCCACCTCTGCCTGGGTCCTCTAAGGCAGAGCAGAGCACAGGGAGACAGCTGGATTCTGTGGGTACCTTTATTTTCTGGAGTGAGGGTTACTTCTGATTCTCACCAAGGTCCTTCACTTGACTCCCACCAGGGGTAGACCCTCAATCCTTCAGCACCCTGACCTAACTACCACAGAGCCTTGGAGTCTTCCCTCTGCTGAGCTATTGTGGCTCAGTCTTCTGACCTGGTGTAGTCTGTTCTGGTATCTCTTCAGACAAGAGCCCTCACACCTCCCTGAGACCCTCAAAGCAAAAGTGAGGAGGCCACTCCTGTTTGGGATCTCCCACTGCTAGCAACAGAGTTGTACTGTGTGTGTTTCTGTAAGGCTCCCTTTGGGATAGGAGTATCCTCAGTATCTCAGTTATTTGTATTCCTCATGACAGAGCCTGGACCCCTTCCCTTCTGCTGGCCCAAGGGTCTGTCTTTCAGGCCACGGCCCCCATTTCCCCGAGACCCTCAAAAAGGAAGTGAAAGCCAGTGCTACTGCTCGACAACCCTGCCCAGGGATTCACAGCACTAACAGCAAGGACAGATTTCTGTGGGGTCATTAAGTCTTTCCTTAGGGTCTTTACCTGATCTCCTGGCAGAGCCTGCACTACTCCTTCTGTTGACATGCCTCTGGCCCCCTCAGATGTCGCTACACCTCCTCAGTCTGTTAAAGTGCAAGTTGGAAAACACCCCATCCAGGAACCCTGTAGTGGGCTTCCCAGGGCTGATGGCAGGGGTGGGGGTTGAGGAAGTACAGAGGAAGGGTGGGTGGCACTGGGAGGAAGGGCGGAAGGAGAGTGGCACACCAGAGGAGGGGACGGGTGCTGAGTGGACCTCTCTGGAGCCTTCACTTTGATGCCTGGCAGGGTCTGGACTTCTCCTTCTGCTGACTGACCCCTCAGATGAAGCCACAAGTCCCTAAGATGCCCAAGATGCATTTCAGGAAAATTCACACACGAGACCCTGCCTGTGACTTCCCAGGGTTGATGGCAGGGGCAGGGTGGTACTGTGAAACTTCTCTCAGGGGTAGGGGTGGGATGGCCTCAGTATTCCTCAACATATTTACTTCTGAAAGGACCCATACTCCCTCCTTTCTGTTGACCTGAGACTGCGACCCTTGGCCCAAAGCTTTCATCTCCTTGAGACTCTAGAGGAGAAGGAAGTGAGGCCTGTGCTTCTGTCTAGCCAAAACCCAAACCCACTGCCATCGAGTCTATTCTGGCTCTTAACCACCCTATAGGGCACAGAACTGCTCCATAGGGTTTCTGAGGCTATAAATTTTTACCAAAGCAGATTGCCTTATCTTTCTCCCCCAGAGCAGCTGGTGGGTTCGAACCACTGACTTTTAAACAGGAGCCCAGTGCTTTAACCACTGCACCAGCAGAACTCCTTTCTGTCTAGCATCAGGAGGGAATTTCTGTGGGGTCCTTCTGGGGTGGGAAGTTCCCACAATCCTCCCTCAAGGTCCTTACCTTGCTCTCCAGGAGGGTCTTCACAGCTTCTTTGCGGACCTGACTCTGGTTTCCTCTGATTAAGCCTCCTTCCCTCAGATGCCTAAGGTGCAAGTCAGGAAACACCACATCCAAGGATTCAGTGTAAGGATTCCCTGGGTCGAAGGCAGGGGCAGAGCAGAGCCCACAGCCTCACCTTGGCTTTGGGGATGGAGCGGTGTGGCTCAGCCCTTCTCAACAAATTTACTACTGAAAGAGCAGCCACTCCCTCCCTCCTGAGGCTGTATCCCTCAGCCTAGACCCCCATGTCCTTGAGACAATAGCAGGGTAGGGTGGGGCTGAAGGAGCTAGAAGGAGACTGGTTAGTGTGAGGGGGAGGGAAGAGGCGCACTGGGTGGAGGAAGCCTCCTTTGGGTCCTCCCCTTACCCACCCTCATCCTGCCCCCACATACCCGCCCCCCCGGGGGGCGTGAACTCCCCCCTCTCCCTCTACTGATCGGACATCAACTCCTAAGATGAAGCCCACATCCTTCAGATGCCCAAGCTGCAAGTCAGGAAAATTCACATGAAGACCCTGCCTGGGGCTTTCCAGGCTGAAGGGAAGGAGGAGGGGAGTAGAAGACTCTAGGGAAGCCACTGGCAGGGAGGAGGGTAGTATGAGGGGCTTCCGTCCTCTTTCAGGGCCTATCCCTTGCCCCTGGCAGGGCCTGGACCCCTCTCTCTGTTAAGCGACTCCTGGCCCCTCAGACACAGCCTTAGCTCCTCAGAGCCCCAGGGTCCAAGTGACGAAACTCCACATCAGGGGACCCTGCCAGAGGCTTCCAAGGACTGACAACAGGGGCAAGGTGGCACTGCGAACCTTCTCTCAGGGGTGGGTGGTGGGGTGCCCTCAGTCCTTCTCAACAAATATTCACTCTTGAAAGGACCCACACTCCCTCCCTTCTGTTGACCTGAAGCTGCAGGTCTCTGCCCAAAGCCCCCAACTCCTTATGACCATGAAGAAGGAAGCCAGGGTGGCGCCACCGTCTGGCAGCAGGAGTGAGTTTTTGTGGCGCCCCTTCTGCAGTGGGAAGCCCCCAAAATCCTCCCTCAGGGTGTTCACCTTGCCCTCTGGCAGAGCCTGGACCCTTCCCTCTGCTAACTCAACTCTGGACCCCTCAGACGAAATTGCACATTCCTCGGATACTTCAGGCTTAAGTCAGGAAGCACCATATCCGAGCACCCTGCCTGGGGCTTTCCAGGGTTGACACCAGGGGTGGGGCAGAGACGCCAGCGTTGGATTTGGGGTGATGGGGTGCCCTGAGTCCTTCCCAACATATTCACTCCTGAAAGGGTCACCACTCCCTCCCTTCTATTGACCTGAGGCTGCATCCCTCAGTCCAAGATACTTATGTCCTTCAGACATGGTGGTGCCTCTGCCCCAGGGATTGCAGGACATTTTTTAGGGTGGGGGTCCCCTCTGGGTGGGAGATCACCTCAGTCCTCCCTCAGGGTCCTCACCTTGACCCTGGCAGGGCCAGGACCCCTCTCCTGCTGACAGACTCTGGCTCCCTCAGAGAAAGCTATGTGTCCCTCAGACACCCGCAAGTCAGGAAACTCAACATCCAGGGACCTTGCCTGGGGTTTTCGAAGGCTGACTGCAGGGCCAGGGTGGAACTGCAAACTTCCGTCTGGGTTTGAGGGGGCATTATCAGTCCTTTTCAAGGCATTATATATATACTCCTAAAAGGGCTACCACCCCCTGGCTTCTCTGACTTGAGACTGCACACCCCTCCAGACACCACCTTTATCTCCATGAGATATGGAGAAGGAAGTAATGCTTGCCATTACTACCTGGGGCCTCCCTGTGCTGACAGCAGGTATAAATTTGTTTGGGGCTCCATTTGGGCTAATGGGTGGGGACTACCCACTCTCATGGCCATGAGACACTACCCCTCAAGAGAAAGTGAAAGGTGGTGTCTCTGCATTATAGCTCTGCCAGGAGGCTCTCAGGATTGACATCTGGGGCAGGGTTCTGTGAACCCCACCTCTGTCTGGGGTGGGAAATTCCCTTGATCCTCCAGGGTCCTCACCTTGATGCCTGGTAGGAGTTGGGACTCCTCCCTCTGGTGACCTGAGTCCAACCCCCTCAGACCAAGACCGTCACCTTCCTGAGACCATCTTCCCCAGTGCCAAGTCAGAAAATACCACATGGACCCTTCCCTCAGTCTCAAGGCTGAAAGCAGGGGCACTTTGGATCTGGCACGCCCCCATCTGAGATGGAAAGACCTCTACATCCTCCTTCAGCGTTCTCACCTTGACTCCTGGGAGAGTCTGGGACTCCTTTTTGCCCACTCTGATGGTGGCCTTTACCTCTTTCCAGCACACTATGTGGAAGTCAGTGAAGTGTTATCCAGCCACCATATCCCAGGGCTTTCCAGGACTGACAGTTGTTGTGGGGCTAGATTCTGTGGAGCCTACCTCTATCTGGGATGGGAGATCCATTTAGTTCTCATTTAGGGTCCTCACCTTAATGCCTGGCGGGGCTTGGGACTCCTCCTTCTGCCAACCTGAATCTATTCCTCTCAGACCATAAGCCTTCCCCCCCTTGAGACTCCCCCCTTTCCCAGCCAGAAATGAGGGGTGGTGCTCATCCTGCTAGCTGTGCCCATCGTCTTCCTGGACGGATGGCATGATTAAGCTGGATTCAGTGGGTCTGGTCTGTCCTGGTGCGGGTGAATCCCTCGTACTCATTTACTTGAGGTTCCTTCTCTTTGGACATCTTGATTAAATGCTCCCTGGGAGATTGACCCTCTCTGCCAGATTTGAGCATTTGCTCAACTGCAGCCCCTGAAGAGAAAAGTTTCAGGTTCAAGACTAGATGCTTGATGCAGTACCCTGACAGGAGGTGGGCTATCAGAGATTTACTTGGGGTTTCTTCAACAACTACTTTTGTTCCAAAGTATATTCTAACCAGAAGAGGCTAAGCAGTGTGATTTTTGGGAAGTTTTGCTTTTTAGAGGTTATGTAACATTGATAGTCTAGTGATTTTCATTGTTCAACGCTTAGTTGTAATAAGAAACGTATTTTACACCTCTACCAAGTATATGTGTAGATTTATCTACATGTATAGTGTTTATCTATATGTATAGTTTCAGGGTGAATCCCTCTAATATTTGCTATTCTATTTCTAGCCCGTTCTTTGTATTTTATTAAAATTGAATGTATGTATTTTTAAAAGGCCAGTCCTTACACCACTGAAGTGTTTTCAGGTGTTTATTAGCATATACCCTGGGGTCATACTGCCTCAAACACTTCAATCTTTTCTACTGTTCTGATTTTACCCCAGGGCTACTGGCATCTGTGGTCTAATCTCTGTAATCAAACAGGAGCAGAGGTTTCAACATTTCTCTCCCAGCTATCCCGCATGTTTTCTTTTTCAGATGAAGGACCCTCCCTCACTTCATTGCCACCTCCCCTACTCCCTCAACCCTTCACCTCAAACACATACACCAATTCAATAGTCTTTACCCTGCCTCAGGGGTTTCTCATGTTTGGTTGTTGTTGTTATGCACCGTGGAGTCAGTCGGACCTGACTCATAGTGACCCCTCCTTGGGTTTCCGAGGCAGTATCATTACAGAAGTAGATTGCCTAATCTTCCTTCCAAGGAGTGGCTGGTGGGTTTGAACTGCCAGCCTTCTGGTTAGCAGTCAAGTGACTTAGGCACTATGCTACCAGATTGATGTATGTATACATGCATGCCCATTTCTTTCTCCTTTCTGTAGTTTTGCTAGTTTAACTTTGGGAGCAGAGGAGAGCAGGCTGAACCTGATTGTCATCTTGGCAGCTACATGTAAGGTGCTAAATTTGTAAATAAGGAAAATTGACATCATCATAGTATTTAATTCCCTAGCAATGAATCTAGGATACTGCTCTATTTATTCAGATTTGGACCATTTTTTTAAAAATCTGAATATATAGGTAAACTTTTATAGTTTCCTACATAAAGATCTTGTACATATTTTGTGAGATTCCTTATTAGGTAATTTTGGGGTGTGGTTGCTGTTTCATTGGGGTATTTTCTAGTATGTGCTCTAATTATTGCTTTTTGTGGCAAAACTCTCAATTTTGTTATAGTGATCCAAGGTCTCTGGTAGCATAATGGTAATTCTCAACTTATTACCACTCAGACCATTTCTCAGAATTTTGATAAGGGTGCTTAGTTTTTTTTTAAAGAGCAGGGTCCTTTGAGCTGGAGGAAGGATAGAAGGAAGCAGCCATAAATGGTGTTTTGGTCCAGAGCTGTTGGGGAGCTGGTAATATTCTGTTTCCTGATCTATTTTTCTTTTTCTTTTCTTTTTTTTTTTTTTTTGGCTATATGGGTATGTTTATTTTTTAAAATCATTGAGATGCTCACTTAGGATGTGTGCACATTTCTGTATATAAATTATATTCCAGTAAAAAGTTTCAAAAGGAGAGTCTATTAGCAAAAAGAAGCTAAAATGCATACTTAACGTAAGTTACCCTTACTTCAGTGGTTGATATATGAAGTTGGCAACCTATCTTCCCCATTCTGCCAAACATCAGATACTAAACTTATAAACAATGGCTAAACTCTTGAGAAATCTGTACACTGGGGCTTTGATGCCTTCACATGCCCTTGAGAAGATTTACAGGATCATATGTCTATATGGAGTTTGACACTAACGACAACTGGTGGTCTCAACTTGTATAGACACTCCCATATGGCTCAGACTTATATATTTAGGCAACTCTTCTAAAGAGTTGGAAGTATCCTTCCTTTTCTTAATTATCAGCATTTTTCCCTGAACTCTTCTTTGCTCCAATCCCTTCCTAGATGTCATCTACTGATTTCTTTATTAAAAGTGAGATCTTTGCTTAAGGACTTCTCACAATTCTTGTCTCTCTAACAAAGCACAGCCATTTCCCTATGGCTCATTTCATAATAGACAGCGGTAGTTATCTGCCTACCCTCTAAAGTACCATTAAGTGAGGAAACAGATTTGATGTGGACTTAGGACATTTTGCTGGCAGCTTACATCCTTCTAACATCTTTATTACACTCCTTAAAACTCTCTCCTTTCATTGGAAAAAAAATTATTGTGGTGAAAATATATATAACAAAACATATGCCAACTCAGTAATTTTTACATGTACAATTCAGTGACAATGATTACACTCTTCACGTTGTGCAGCCATTCCCTCTATCCTTTCCCAAATCATTCTACCACCATTTACAGAAACTCAATTCCTCCATTGCCTTTCATTTTTGAGAGACCAGGACCTTCAGAGATAAAGTTCAATTATCCACAGGTAGCTGAATATTCCATGATACAATGGTCTTATGAATATTTTCCTTTATTATTATTTTCATAAATCTCAATTCATATGAACTTTGGGAGCAAATCATCTTTCAAGCAGCTGTACAAATGAAAGCAAAAATCTAGGTTCACCTATCACTTTGTAAAATTTGTATAGTCTGTTTTCTGTAATTTATACTTTGCACTGAAACTGTATTGCCTGTCCCCCATCTGAGCGTAGTGACTGGCACATGGTAAGCTGTGGTGGTTATGTTTGTGTGTCGACTTGGCTGGGCCTGGTTGAGTGGCTGGGCAGCTGGTGGTAGTTATTCCCCATGATGAGACTGACAATCAGCTCCATGGTGGGAT
>NW_006921948.1:551584-556408 GCF_000298275.1 Orycteropus afer afer
GAGGGGCTTTCACCTAGTCCTAGAGCCTGGCACTTTGAACTCAGACTTAAAGCCTCCAAACTGTAAGAGAATAAACTCCTGTTTGTTAAAGCCATCCCATTTGTGGTATATTCTTGTCAGAGCGGCACTTGAGAGGGCTTCAACAAATGCCTACTCAAAGAATGACTGCTACTTCTGTTATTTTTCTACACACCTTCTTCCCTTTCTTTGTTCCAAAGGACATTGATCATTAAGAAAACTAAGCAACTAACGTTATCATCCAAGTTTTGTGAAGTGGTCTGAGTGCCAGTAATTGATGATTGTCAAAGCTTTATTAATGGAAGTCCTTTGGGGAAAGAGCTTGAACTAGGAAGCAATAGAAGGAGGCAGCCATAAAAGATGTTTTGGTTGATCTAGCTCTGTTCAGCTTTATCGATGCTATTTTGCCTTTAGTTCTGGTAACTAACTAACAAAGAGATATACTTTACTGCCTGGAATTCACATCTATGTCTTCTTTTCAGTGTTATTAATATTTCATCATAAAATGTATTTATTTTAAAATGTGTGATTTCAGAAGCTTAGCTGCATTTCAAATTGTAGTTTTATTATTCCTAGAATATGTATGTCCTGAAAACTAGGTTTGCACAATCTAATGAAAGTCATTGGGCAGCAAGGTTCTTTTGTACAGAAAGGTCTAAATTGAGATCTTTGTATTCAGACACAGTTCCTTCCAGTGTTATGTAACAAGCACATGCACTGCTTCAGTCTTTCCACATTTTGACTTCTCTGCAGCATTTGACATTATTGATAACTTTCTCTTCGTCAGTTACCTTCCCATGGATTCCACAGCATACATTCTCGTAGCCCTCTTCCTATGTCCATTGGTGGTTCAGTGGTAGAATTCCTGCCCCCACTGAGGTGACCTGGGTTTGGTTCCAGGGCAATGCACCTCAAGCTTGTGCTTTGTTGCAATGCTGAACAGGTTTCAGTGGTGCTTCTAGGCTAAGGTGGACTACGAAGAGAAGCCTAGTGGTTTACTTCTGAAAATCAGCCAATGAAAACCCTATGGATCACAGTGGTCCAATAAGCAGCCAAGCATGGGGGTGGCCCAGGACTGTTCACTGTTTCGTTCTGTTGTGCATGGGGTTGACTTTATGGCAGCTAACAACAACAACCCCCTCATCACACCTCTCTAATGGTTCCTTCTTAGGTTCTATCTGCATGTCTTCTCTAGTACTCAAAACCTGAACAGTCCCTACCATTCTATCTTTGCATTTTTTTCCTTTATTTCCTGTTTCCACATATGTTTATTTATCATATGCTGACAAGGATAGCTTTATGTGGATATCCCACAAATCCATCTCTATAGTGATTTCCTTGACAAAGAAAAGCAAGTGTAGTTGTGGGCAGAGAATGGGATATTTGAATTTAACATTACATTAGAGGCACAAAGCAGGTTCAGGTGTTGACAAAGTCTGTGGGGGGTGATCATGGGAGAGAGTGGTTGGAGAAGAGTAGATTAGATGGATTTGGACAATGAGGAAGTCATAACACTGAGAAGTTATGGTGGTGTTTGTGTTATTCTAAAGCCACGGAAGTGGATGGCAGGATTTGAGGAGAAGACTCTGAAAATATGCCAAGGACTTCAATGTCAGGAAACATTTTCTGTAAAGGACCAGGTAGAAAATAATTTAGGCTATTTGGACCATATGATTTGTGTTGAAATGATTCAAGTCTGTTGTTGTAGTGTAAAAGCAGCCTTAGACACCAAGTAAGTGAATGGGCAAGGCTGTGTTCCAATACAGCATCTATTTTGAGAAGACTCTAAGAAATGTGATGAACATCAGGAATTAGTAAAAACAGTAAACCAAACCAAATCTGTTACTGATGACTTAATTCTGATTCATAGCAACCCTATAGGACAGAACTGCCCCATAGAGTTTCCTGGGCAGTAAACTTTATAGAAGTAGACTGCCACATGTTTCTTCCTGTAGACAGTAGAAGATATCTAATCAAGAGGTGGAGGATGTATGGGAATTGTGAACCACAGAATAGGGGCACAGTTGACAAGGTCAAGATTCTACCGAAATCTTCTGAAGCCAAGAACAATTCCTAGTTCTATTGCCTTATAGCTGAAAAGACAGCTTCTCACCAATTAAATGCTCTCAGTGCTTTGAAAGGGATACATTCATCTCATTGATTTAATTCAAAGTTAGGTAAATTTTGTGTATTTTTTTATGACTTTGCAAGGCTCTTTATATTAAGACTCACACCAGGAGACTTTGGCTGTCATCTTTTATTTATATGCATGTGTATATGCATTAACACCCTACATTCCTTGAATATTGGTAAAAATTCAAAATGTTGTGCATAGTAATAATTATACAATTAATAGCACAGCTTTATTTTAAAATGGATTAGAATTCATCTTCAAGTTCTTTGCTATTTATTATGATCACCACATAAAAAAAATCTAGCTTTGAACTTTTGGTAAGTTTCATGATGATTTATTATTCAAACTTACAGCAGAGTAAATTTTAGCTATAAAACATGACCTTTTTAGTGTCCTATTTCCTGAAACCTAGCCCAAAGTTATTTAACTTCACACAATGGTTCAATATCATAAATTGTCACCATTCTTTTGAAATCAAAATATATTAAACATTGCTATTTTATTGTAGAGCAATCTGTCAGCAAGCCACATTGAATGTAAGCGCATAAACATGCACAAACACACACAAGGTACATTGACATTTCACATGCTCAGGGAACATCCTCCCAGGAGGACAATCTGGGTCAGAACTGTGATTTTACTTCGCTGTCTGGGGGAATTATTTTGTTGGAAACATGGTTTAAAGTAGAATCTCTGCCATACCCGATTCGGACATGAGCTTTTCTCAGCCTTATTGTCATTTCTGTTCTGCAAGTTGCACTGTTTTTCATAGTACTGTGTTCCCAGTGGATTCTGAAGTAGCATTTGGGTGGTGGTATATGTCCTTAATAACAATAGCTGTCATGCATCACCATTTTTCAATGTGCTGGGCACCGTGCTCTCTGCTTTATACACACAATTTAATGTAGTCTTCAGAGTCAATTCTGACTCATAGTACCTGTATAGGGCAGAGTGGAACTGCCCCATAGGGTTTCCAAGGTTGTGAGAAGCAGACTACTTCATCTTTCTCCTATGGAACAGCTGGTGGGTTCAAACTGCTGACCTTTTGGCTTGCAGCCAAATGCTCTCCCCAGTTCGCAACAATAGTTTTATGAATTATTCCAGTTTTACAGATGCTGAAACTGAGACCCAGACGCAGCATATGACCAGGAAGTCCTGGAAACAGAATTTGAACAAGAGTCTGTTTGGCACTGTGTTAGTTTCCTAGTGTTGCCAAAACAAAATACCACAAAGGCAGTCACTTTAAAGAGCAGAAATTTCTTTTCTCTCAGTTCTGGAGGCTAGAATTCCAAATCAGTGTCTTGATCTTGTTGATTCCTTCTGGGGTTTTGAGAAAGGAACTCTCCCATGGCTCTGTCCCAGGTCCTGGTGGCTCCCAGCAATCCTTGGTGTTCCTTTGCTGCTTATAGATTTATCTGCCTCCATCATCACCTGGTGTCTATCTTCTTCTGTGTGTGACTGCTACTCTGTTTCTGTCCTCTTTTATAAGAGGACATAAAGAAAAGATTAGGATGGGGACCCAACCTACTCCAGTATGACTTTGTTAACTTAAATGATAACATTTGCAAAGAAAAACTATGTTTCCCCAGATAAAGTCACATTTACATTCTCCAGTGCAGGGGTTAGGACTTCAGCAAATCTTTTGAGGGGACACGGTGCAATCCATAACCAGAACCCAAACACATGTTCTTTCTACTAAATTGACTCCCCAGGAAGTTCTTTAAATATTAATATAGCCTCCTTTTATGATTATGATAAGGAAGCTGATAATGATGGAATTACTTAAATAACTTTTTATTACCTAAGAAAATGGTTAGGAAAATGAGCAAATACAAATAAGGGAAAAGAAAATAAATATGTTCCATAATCTCACCTCATTGAAATAACCATTTTTAACTGTTTTGAATGTATATTGTTTTTATCTGCACATTATATGATATTTTAAAATAAAATATGATCTTATTATAACTCTTCCCCCCACTCCACTTGGTAAGTTGTGGATTTATCTCCATGTTAGTAAGTTTATGTTTGTTAGGTTGCAAAAAAGACATGTTATTTCACAGTCAGAATATAAACTGTTAAGGTTCCCTAGTGCCACTCTGACAAGAATATACCACCAATGGGACGGCCTTAACAAACAGGAGTTTATTCTTCCAATTTGGAGGCTTTAAGTCCAAGTTCAAAGTGCCAGGCTCTAGGGGCTGGGTGAAAGCCCCTCAATCTTGGAGTCCAGCTCTGCCTCCTGCTCCCAGCCCACTGGAGCTAGAGGTGTTTCTTCACTCAGACAGCTGCTGGTTGCTGAGGCTGAGAAGCCCCAAGGTTGACAATAAAAAGGCATAGTCCGGATGTTACAAAACCACATGGCAGGCCATTAACTTAAGTCCATTGTAAGTCCCAAGGTCGGCAGAGCATAGCAGGCTGCTGAACAACAACACGGCTACATTCAGGGTTCAAGGTGCCATAAAATAGAGACCATTCCCAAAGCTGCTTCTTATACATGAGAAGCGGACCAAATACCTAGCTACTCAGCTGCTTGTGGTACATCCCACCATGGAGAAGATTGCCAGTCTCATCATGGGGAATAACTACCACCAGCTGCCCAGCCACTCAACCAGGCCCAGCCAAGTTGACACACAAACACAACCACCACATAATGGTATTTTAAACCTCCT
>NW_006921948.1:557804-558473 GCF_000298275.1 Orycteropus afer afer
TTGAACCGCCAGCCTTCTGGTTAGCAGTCAATTGCCTTAGGCACTATTCTACCAGAGCTTGATATGTGACAGAAATGACATTACTACTCAGTGGTGGTAAAATTGATTAGTCAAAGATAACACTGGAGCAATTGCTTATATGTGTGGAAAAGAAATTCACTTGTCTGTCAGTTTGTTGTACTGGGTGGCTTACATGTTGCTGTGATGTTGGAAGTTGTGCCACCATTATTTGAGATATAATCAGGGTCACCTATGGTGACAGGTGGACAGATTTCAGCAAGGCTTCCAGAATAGGAAGGACTTTGAGTACTAAGGTGTGCCGGACCCAAGCTATGGTATTTTCAGTCATCACATATGCATGGGAGAGCTTCCCAGTTGATAAGGAAGACTGAAGAAGAATTGATAACTTTGAATTATGATGTTGGTGAAGAGTATTGACTATACCATGGACTGCCAGAAGAACAAACAAATCTTTCTTGGAAGAAGACAGCCAGAATGCTCCTTGGAAGTGAAGGTGGTGAGACTTCATTTCATTTACTATGTGATCAGGAGGGACCAGTCCCTGGAGAAGGACATCATGCTTGGGAAAGTAGAGGGTAAGCAAAAAAGAGACTCTCAGTGATGTGGAATGACACAGTGGCTGCAACAATGGGCTCAAACATAGCGAGG
>NW_006921948.1:559173-567517 GCF_000298275.1 Orycteropus afer afer
AGGAACGGTTGGTGAAAGGGCTGGAGGGAGGCAGCATGTCTGGCCTTGCAGTAATAGGCCTTGGTTTACTGCTGGTAATCCTGCCTTCCCCTTGTAGGGTTAGAGGAGGTCAGAACGTGTGGCCTCCTCGCCGTTTTTGCAGCCACAAAATTTAATTCCAGGTAGATTAAAGCTAAAATTTGTGTTTTTAAATTAAGAGAGTACTTTTATGTTTTGGGGATAAGGAAGAATTCTTAAAATAAAACCCAAAAAGTCCAAATCATAAAAGGCAATATTAATAATTATGGCTACATTAACATGTAAAACTTCTGTGAATCAAAAGATACCACCAAGTTACAATACAAGTCACAGACTGGGAAAAATATTTGGAATATGGTAAGTGATTATATTAGTACCTAGAATACTTAAATGGCTCCCATATTAGCTCTGGTGATGTAGTGCCTAAGGCATTTGACTGCTAACCAGAAGGCTGGTGGTTCAAACCCACCAGTCACTCCTCAGAAGTAAGGTTGGGCAATCTACTTCTGTAGTGATACCGCCTCAGAAACCCAAGGAGGGGTCGCTATGAGTCAGATCTGACTCGACAGAGTGAGCATACTAGAATATAAGCTCCATAAAGGTAGGATTTTTTCAGTTTTCTTTACCGTTAGATCCTAAGAACCCAAAACAATGCTTGGCACGTAGTAGGTGCTCAATAAATATTATTTGAATGACTAAACTCTTTTACAGCAGTAAAAAAAAGAACAAAATATATAAATAGCTTCTCATTCACAGAGAAGAAAACTTGAATAACCACTAAGCATATGGGAAAATGTCCAAGTTATCAAAAGAATGCTAATTAAAATAACAAATCCTGTATAACTTCATTTCATTAGATTAGCATTTTTTTGTAAAAAAAGTCTGATTATATTAATTATTGATAAGGAGCTGGAGAAACAAATTTTATCTGCTGTAGGTTGACATCAAATTTGTCACAAGTATTTTGGAGAGAAACTTGGCATATCTGATAAAATTGAAAATATTCATACTTTGAGTACCCTATGATAAATAAATGGTGATAAGTTCATATAATGAAATTATAAGAGAAGTTCCATTAAATGGAAAAATTGGAAAATAACATAATACTGAGTGGAAATGTAAGATATAAATTGAAATGCACAATGCAAAAACTGTATCATGTATTGATGGTTGTTATATACATAATGATGTAAAAGTATAAAAACAAGGAAGGTAAATATAAGCAATAACTTCAGGATATTGGTTCCATTGAGAGAGGAAGGGAGGGAAAGAGATTAGGTTTTCACCTGTAACTTTCACTCAAAATCAATTTAAAAAAAAAGTCACTGCCATTGAGTTGATTCTGACTCATAGCGACCTCCTTTGGGTTTCTGAGGTGGTGAATCTTTACAGAAGTAGATTTCCCAATCTTCCTTCCACAGAGTGGCTGGTATATTTGAACCACCAACTTTCTGGTTAGCAGTCAAATGCCTTAGGCACTATGTCACCAGAGCTCCTTGTAACTCTAACTGTTGTTGTTGTCATGTGCCATCGAGTCCGACCTGACTCATAGCGACACCTCCTTGGGTTTCCGAGGCAGTTGTTGTTGTTGTTGTTGTTGTTATGTGCCGTCGAGTCGGCCCCGACTCATAGCGACCCCTCCTTGGGTTTCCGAGGCAGTATCACTACGGAAGTAGGATTGCCCAACCTTCCTTCCGAGGAGTGGCTGGTGGGTATTATTACGGAAGTAGATTGCCCAACCTTCCTTCCGAGGAGTGGCTGGTGGATTTGAACTGTCAGCCTTCCGGTTAGCAGTCAAGTGCCTTAGGCACTATGTCACCAGAGCTCCTTGTAACTCTAACTAGACATGTGTAAATCAGGACAAAGTGAGCATATTTATTAATTCTGGATCATGGATACATGAGTGTTTGCTATAATTATTCTGCTAATTTTCACATGTTGAATGTATTTCATAATTCAAAATGGATTGAATATGAAGGGTGGTAATGGTGGCAGGTGGCATACATTCTCAAAAAAATGTGAAAATATTGGTAGGTAAAGAAGTAGCAGATGGTAAATGAGGAGAAAGTGAAGTTACAGAAGAGAGAAGACATGACTGAAACAAAGTCTTTGAGGAAAGATCGGGCAGCAGAATTTATAGGACAATGGGGAGAAGGAATTTATTCTGTAGGAAAGACAAGTCTTTCCTCAGAGATTATAAGGGCTGAGGTGAAGCTGGGAAGGCATCCTTAGTCAATTGAGAGGTGGTTGAAGGAGCACTTTCCTGATGACTTGTTTTCTGCCAGGAAAGAGGAAACAGGAAGCATTAATTAGTACTCTCAGTTGAAAATGATGACCACACAACAAACTGATTTAAGGGGGAAAAAAAATATTCTGTTGGCTCATGTAATAGGATTTGTCATTAGCAACACATACCACCAGTTATTTTCCTCTCTCTCTTTCTCTCTGCCTCAGTCTTGCTCTCATTGCTGTTCTGTTTACCTGTGAAAGTCTTCATCACTTCCCTCATTTCTTTCTCTGTTTCTTATCTTCGATTTTCACGGTGTAGTTTTTGTTCTCAGGTATGTTTTCTCTACCTTATGGTTAAGATGCCTTTCATCTTAAATGGTCTTTACCACCTTTGCTCTGAGTTCACCAGAATTCTCTGGTTCAATTTGGGTCATAAGCCCTCTTTGAACATTAATATGAACAGAGAGATGAGGCACTCCTATTGATAGGACTGAGTCATGTACCCACTCCTGGAAAGGTGTCTCCTCAAAAAATAAATTAGGGTGCTGTTACCAGTAGAAAAGAAAATGGATTCTTGGCAGAAAAAAATAATAGCTGTGAAAAATACATGGTCATTGTGGGGAAAGAAGTGAGAGGATTAAAGACAAAAACAAAAAACCAAACTCCCTGCCCTCAAGTCGATTCCAGCTTATAGTGAGCCCTCTGGGTTTCTGTGGCAGTGAATCTTTATGAAAGTAGATTGCCCAGTCTTCCTTCTGTGGAGTGGCTGGTGGATTTGAGTCACCAACCTTCTGGTTAGCAGTCAAATGCTTAGGCACCATGCCACCAGAGCTCCCTAAGTGAGAGGATTGTTGTTATGTGCCGTGGAGTTGAACCCAACTCATAGCGACCCCTCCTTGGGTTTCTGAGGTGCTATCACTATGGAAGTAGATTTGCTCAACCTTCCTTTCGAGAAGTGGCTGGTGGGTTTGAACCACCAGCCTTCTGGTTAGCAGTCAAGTGCCTTAAGCACTATGCTACCAGAGCTCCTGAGTGAGAGGACAGAAGGATGAAAATAAGCATGGAAGGAGATGACTTTGTTTAGTCACTAGCACTTCATTCTGTTTATTTCTTACACAGCGTTTATGAAAACTTATGATGGATTTATTATCCATTGCCCCATCAAGCTCATCATTCCCATGAGTTTATGGACTATGTCTTTCTCACCTTATTATCCGCTTGCTCTGATCACAGTATTAGGCTTTCAATAAATATTTATTATTATATTTACACATAACAGTGGTTCTCAAATTTTTGGTCTCAGACTCTCTTTATATTTTTAAAAATCATTGAGGACTCCAAAGAGCTTCTGCTTATGAGCATTATCTGTATTAAAATGCACCATATTTTAAATTAAAACTGAGATCCTAAAATATCAATTTATCAATTCATTTAAAATAATAATACAAAATCTAAACAAGTTAACAGAAATGGCGTATTTTATGAAAAGGAGCTATATTTCTAAAACAGAAAAATATTTATGGAGAAAAGAAACATTGTTTTACATTTTAGCACATTTCTTTAATGTCCAGCTTAGTAGAAAATGGGTGAAAACAGATATATGCCTTTTTATTCAGTTGCAATATGCTGTTTTAGTTGAATATATGAAGATAATCTGGGATCACTTAAATATGTACTTGGAAAAGTGAGGAATATTTTAATAGCTTTTTAAGATAATTTTGGGCATTCTTCTTTGATATTATACCCAAGCTCAACAAGGGGCTGTTTCCTACAGGTTAGTTACTACATGAAATCTGAAATCATATCAATGAATTTTCCATACTCCATTACCTTAAAATTAATTGTTTCATCTTACAATTTAAATAAATGGATCTTTCACTCATACTTAATTTTGTTACATTGTCTATTTCTCTTTTGAGAAATCTGTCTAGTTATGCAGATGAATATGCTAATACATTTCATTATAAAACATAAAATATAATGTTCATTGATATCACCAATCTTATCAGAAATATCTTTAAGAATTAGAACCTGTCAGGATTATGGAGGAAGTCATAAATTAGCCAGACCTCTCTCTTTTTTTTTGTCTCGAAGTCCTGAATTTCATCATTAGCAATAAATACAATGTTGTTTTCCTTGAAGTGACAGACTTCTTTCATTTTGAGAAAATTCCAGGTACACAAATCTGAATAATAAGAGTGTGTCATTCAATACTTTGTTTATCAATTATGAATGGTGTTCCATGAGAAACTGTAGCTAGTTTAGCTAGCAGCTTAAAGAATCATAAAGTATTTTTTCTGGAGACAACTATCTTAGTTCATTATTCAGCAGAAGTAGTTTAAGCACATTTCCCATTTTGTTGCAAAGATGTGTTAAAAGAAGATATATATTCAAGGGATAATATTAATAAAAGTAACGATCTCTACAGTTTCATTAAGGAGAGTCTTAACATGAAACTGGCTTGTGTGTGTGTGTGTGTGTGTATGTGTGCATGTGTGTGAGTGAGTGAGGGAGTGAGGGAGTGAGCATGTGGTGGAGAAGAATACGATGACTATGAGTCTAATTCAAGTGCCACTGCCCTTGATTCACGACACGGCACCTGCAATTTTACCCACTGTTTCTTTTTTATTATCAGGGCAAATGTCAGTACAGTAAAAAGGGGCAAATAATGTCCTTATATAATTATGAAAATAATTTTGACCTCACAAACCCCTGAAAGAGTCTTAGAACTCCCAGGGGTCCACTGAGTCCACTGATGGCACTTTGAGAACCACTAATCTATATGATTCATTTTTGTTTGCACTAAAATTAGCTTCCTACATTTTTATACATTTTGTTCTTCCCACTAACATTTGAAGAAATGTATGTTGCGAAAATATAAATTTCAAAGATATGAGAGGTTTTGTAGTTAAGCACAAAGCTGAAAGATGTTTTTACTATTTATAGGAAGAGCAGATAAACTAGCTTAGAAATCACTGTACAATTTTAATGCCAAATCTAGATTGTTATTGAAAAGTGAAAGTATGTTTCTACTTACTTGGTAGATGTGCTACTGTAAAGCTTTGCACATCTCAATCCTTTCATGAAATAGAATTCTCTTTTGAATGCACTAGAGGAATTCAGTAAGGGAAACTGAAGGTGAACCATTTTACAAGGAGAAATACTTTATATCGTAATAATCACAGTGGTCATTTTAGTAACTCTTGTCTTTTCAGTGCTTGTAAAGTATTAAAATATGTATTAATTTTGCTCCTTGTCAACCATGTTCCTGTGGTGTCCTATACACACACTCACTGACAATATAGGCAGCCCATGAGCCAAAAATGACTTTGCACATGGGTTTTGTTTGACACACTGAATACTTAAATGGATTATAAAAATATTTGATTAGTTATCATCAATAACTATCCCATAAATATATGGGTATCTGGCTCCTCTCCAACTGATCAGAATGTCAAGCAGCATATAGAGACCACTAGCTGCTTCTTAGCTGTTGCTGCCCCTTTATATGGAGTGTTTACTCTCCAGTTCACCTCCATGCCTACCACTCCTCATTGCTTTGCATCTGGATCAGTTCAGTCATTTATGTTAACTACAAGGTGCTTATAAGCATTTGAGATCAGAACCTGTGCCCCATGTGACATTCCTTAACCAGGAATCAAGCAATCTGAGTTTTTGTTCTCATTTCCCGGTCAATTCTGTGTGTGGTTTTGGGCAGGTCCCTTAATTTACCTGGAATTTGAGTTTCTCATCTAATAAGTGAAGAGCTTATTTCAAAACGAAGTGTTTTTTAGGAGTCCTTTTATCCATGTTTTTTTTTTTTTTTTTTTTTTTATTTCTTGGCTTTATTATTGTCCTAGAATTGCAACCCATGTAAAACTATGCTTTTTCTTTGTATCGAATATTAATATATTATAAACTGCCAGAAGCTCAAAATGACATGTTATTCTGTCCTGTTGGTAACCAAGACAGTGGTGAGCTCAACTTGACAAAGTCTTTACTAAATGGTACCTCTAATAAAAAATGTCTTATGGTCTATATTACATTAGAATATGAATATATTTGGACTTTATTTATGAATGAAGCCATCAATGCTGTTGTTTAATGACAATTTCTCTATAATTTTATACTCCACATTGCCAATACACATAAAACCTTGTTTTCCAACAAGGAAAATTGTTAGAGTCAATGAAAGCTATGTGAAAATAATTTTGGAAGTCTTCTCATCAACCTGATAGGACAAATGTGTCTTCTGGATACTTTGGATGACTTCACATTTTTCATTTGATGGTTGTGTTAGTACCTGTCTTAGGCTGGGTTCTGTAGAGAAGCAAAACAAGTGGAGCCTATGTATGTGTGTATGTGTATATATATAGAGAGAGAGGGAGAGGGGAAGGGACTAATTTATTTCAAGGATATGGCTCACATGGTTGTAGCGGCTGGCAAGTCTCAAGTCTGTGGGTCAGATTCAGGCTGGAGACTTCCCCTGACTTGTGTAGCTCCAGGGACCGATGAACCCAAGATTGGCAGGTTAGGTGGCAAGCTGCTAGGTCACAGGCTGCAGAGGTTAATGTATCCAAAGATTGGCAGGCAATAGTGCAGGCTGCTGGCACAAGTCCAAAGAACTGGAGCTCAGATGCTGATGAGGCAGATGCAGGATTCAGATCAAGCAAAAAGCCGGAGAGCTTTGCCGAACATCCATATATATTGGATACAGGCCATACCCCTGAGGAAATTCCCTTTCAAGTGATTGGCTGTTTATAACTGATCTCATCATGGAGGAGATTACATTACATCAGGTCTCATCACACAGTGACTACATCATCACTGCCAAACCATTGAGAATCATGGCCCAGCCTTAGCTATCACAGTACCATTCTCTGTTTTTAAACATATATCATTATAATATTTATCTTTTCCTTTCAGGTATACCCTTTTCCAATCTCTATTCTTCCTACCTTCCTCCCTTTTTTCCTTCTTACCAATTTACCTACTTATATATCATTATTCCTGTTTGGCACAGCCTGGGGATATATTTTTGCCCTCCATGAGCTCCAGTATAACAGATGACATGGACATGTACTCATACATTCATCCAATGCAGTGCAATTAAGGCAATAATTGAAATGGGAGCTCTGGTAGCATAGTGCCTAAGGCACTTGACTGCTAACCAGAAGGCTGGTGGTTCAAACCCACCAGCCACTCCTCGGAAGGAACATGGGGCAATCTACTTCCGTAGTCATACTGCCTTGGAAACCCAAGGAGGGGTCACTATGAGTCGGGTCCAACTTGGCGGCACATTACAACAACAACAGGTACTTTGGCAGCTTAAGCTATCATTTGAAGAATAAGGAAGAACTTCTAGGAAGGTAAGTGGGAACAGGGCAGTCCATGCAGAAATAGAGCAGATAAGCAAAGGCCTGTTGGCATGTAAATAGCATTTGGGGAACATCAGGAAGTTTAATTTCTGAGGCTTGGGGTCATGATAAGACATAAGAGCAGATGCTAGGCTGTGGAGGATCTTGTATGGCATGCTAGAGACAGCGAATGTTTTTAGGCAGGGAAATGACATGGTTAGAGTCATGTTCAGAAAGATCACACTAGCAGCAGTGTTGAGGGTAACCTGGATCTGAAAGACTTACTACCATCTCCCTATTGGTTTCTCTCATATTCAGTCCCAAAATGATGTAACGAGCTGTACTTGGGGAGCTCTGGTGGCATAGTGCCCAAGGCATTTGACTGCTAACCAGAAGGCTGGCAGTTCAAATGTATCAGCCACACCTTGGAAGGATGGTTGGGCAATCTATTTCCGTAGAGATACTGCCTCAGAAACCCAAGGAGGGATCACTATGAGTCGGGATTGACTTGACTCGACGGCAGTGAGTTTGTTTTTGGAGCTGCACTTGAGAGGTTTATTTTCTTTTCATCTATTTTATCAGACATTATTGTTGCCACTTCTAGTCTCTTTTTGGCTACAGTTTGCTTGGGGATATATATATATATAATTTTATTGTGATTTGGGTGAAGATTTACAGAGCAAATTCACTTTCCATACAGCAGTTCACATATACTTTGTCTCATGTCATTGACCACAGTT
>NW_006921948.1:567617-578002 GCF_000298275.1 Orycteropus afer afer
TGCAACAGCTCCCCTCCCACTTCCTCCCCATAGTTACCCCTTCCCAGTGTCCATCCCTCCATGGACTCCTGCTCCCTGAGCTGTCTCCCTGTGCATAAGCAACCCATCTTTCTCCCATTTTTGAGTATTTTTTTCCTCTTTATTTTGGTGCATAAATTCATTCATTTTTTTTGTGATTACTCTGAAATTTATCTTCCTAAGTTTAAAACAGTCTGTTCTATCTTGACACCACCTTGGCTCCTTCTCCACATGGAAGTTATATAACTATACTATTTATTCTCTGCTTTACTTTTAAAGTTGTCCTTTAGAGATTGACATCTCTGGTTCCCTCTTTTTAGTTTTGTAGATTTATTTTACTTTTGAGAATTCTTTATTTTGTTTGGTATCTGAGTTATGCTGTTGTGTTTCTTGATCTCATGTTGCTGTCTGGTATTGTTGGTTCTCTGTCCAAAGGACTCCCTTTAATATTTCTGGTACAGCTTGTCTGGTCTTCAAAAATTCCCTTAATTTCTGTTTATCTGAAATGTCCTAGTTTTGCCACTATATTTGAAAGACAGTTTTGCTGACTATGTGAATCTTGATTGGCAATTTTTTTTTCTTTTAAGGTTTTATGTATGTCATCCACTGTCTTTTTGCTTACATATTTTCTGCTGAGAAGTCAGCATGTGATTTTAGTGGGTACCCCTTTATATGTAATATTTCATTTTTCACAAGCTGCTCTTAACATCCTTTCTTTGTCTTTGATTTACAAAAGTTTGAGTATGAAGTCCTGCTGACTTTCTTTTGTAGTCTATTCTGTATGGGATCTTTGAACTTCTTGGATGAAAATCTCATCTTTTGTGATATTAGTGAAGTTTTCTGTCAATAAATCTTCAAAAATTTTCTCTGTAATTTTTCCCCCCTTTCCTCTTCTTATGGAATTCCAATTATGCATAAATTCTTCCTCTTGATAGTGTCCCACACAACTCTCAGACTTTCTTCATTCTTTTTTCTTATTATTCCTCAAGGGATTTGTTCTCTCTTTCACTAATTCTTTCTTCCATTGATTCAATTCTACTTCTGTGTCATTTCAGGATTTTCAGTTTTATATTTTGTTTAGTCTTCTGGATTTTCTAGTTATTTTATTTTATTTTTTTAAAGTTTCTAATTGTCTGTTTTGTCATTTTGGTCTTGTATTGCTTTCTTTAATTCTTATTTTAATTCTGTTTTTCTGTGTTTTCCTTTATTTCTTTAAGAATCCTATATATAAGTGTTTTGCATTCCTTATCAGGTAACTATTACCATTTCTTCCTCAGGAAGGTTTTCTGACCTTTTTTTCACTTGTTTGAGCCACCTTATCCCCCCCCCCCCAATATGATTTACTGCTGTCTGGACTTTCTGATGCATTAAGGTGTTGTTTTGTTTATTTATGTTTTTATTTATTGAGTCTATGTTTTGTCCTGATTTTTTTTGTTTGTTTTATTTTTGTATTTCAGGATGGGCAGGGTGGGTGTGCTCTATTACTCACTTGTAACTCAGCACTGTAGTACTCACCATCTATCTCTGAGTGGGTGAGGCAGCAGTGGCAGGGCAATCATATATTGCTATTCACCAGGTGTGCTACATGGCTAAAAGTGGGCCTGGCAGGCACAGAACACAAGTTTGCATCAGTCCAGTGGCAGAGGGTGCTCTCTGCCACTCAGCAGGTGGGTGGGTGGTGGGTGGGGGTATGGCAGGTGACTGGGATGTGGGAGTCCTCTCTGCCATTTGTCTGGTGGAGGGGGGTTTGGGGCAGGTAACTGAGAATATGGAGTGCTCTCTGTGGCTTTCTAGGTGGGTGGGGAGTGGGCGGGGAGTGTGCCTAGTAACTAGTAGTGTGGGGCACTCACTGCCACCTGTTGAGTGGGTTAGGCTACATGAGGGGATGTGGTGGCAACTGGGAACATGAGTCACCCTCTGCTACCTGCCAGGTCCACAGGATGGTGGGTGTAGAGGGCTACCAGGGACATGAAAAACTCTGTACTGCTCATCAGTCAGTGGGGTGAGAGTTGAGTGCTGTTACAGACAGGACTACTCACTAGCAATGATCCCTGACCATTACTGTGAGTGGCGCACAAGGGGTAACAGGTCTGTAAAGTGTCAGCAGAAGGTCCCCCACCCAATCACACTACAGGCAGCCACCCTTCTCCTCGAATTTTGTCAAGGCCATACTCAACTGTTGACTGCAATTGGTGGCCCAGGCACTTACACCTAGTGACTAGAGATGCATGTTCCCTCTTCCCTCACCCTCCTCGTAATTATCAGAATGACTGTCATCCCCACCTCTGAAGCCCTGCTAGTCCAGGGACTATGGTATTAGCCTCCTCTTTACCTCTACCCTGGCCTGTCTGCCAACCCCCTGACAACTTGGCATCAGGCAATAAGCACTTCTGTGTTCCCAGTCATCCAGCACACCCCTTGCCTGCCACCCTACCTACCCAGAGAGGATCAGAGAGTGCCCTGCACTCCTGGATGCCTGCCACACACCCTGCCCTCTGTCCTATGCAGTGCCCAACACAGTGAAACTAGAACAGACCTGAATTTGTAAAATATTGGTATAACAATGATAACAGAAACAGGAAAAATTGCAGGGCAAAGCCCTGGAATGTGAAACTCAGAAAAGGCAAAGTGAGCCTTCCAGGAGCCTGATGTAGCAGATTGTACTATGGCCAGGATTGTGGGGATCAACAACATTCAAAGCAGCACAGTTGGCCACCATATTTGAGCAGGGCACTGTTATTTCCACCTCTGCCTATCAAGAGATTTGGTTGCTATGCAACATGTATGCTATCTTTGTTTTCTAAGAGTATGATTTAAGTTTCTAGCAGGGCATTGCCCTGTAATTTTTCCCATTCCAGTTATCATTCTGGTACACCCACATTTTATAAATTCAAGTCCATTCTGGCTTCGCTCCATCAGCAATGACTGAACCAGGAAGAACTGGCTTGAAGCTCTGTTTCATAGAGACTCTAGGTTATTTGTTATGAATTTAATAACACACTCCTCCTACTAACCCCTAGGTGCAGCTTTCAATTGAGTACTTGTTTTTCACAAGCTCTTTTACCTGCATTTGGCATCACTCAACTTTACGCTTTCTGTTATTCCTACAGATCTTGTATCTTTTGCAATTAAAGAAAAACAACTTGTCAAAGGTTGTGTTGTTAGAAGCTGTACATACAACTGTTGGCATTTGACCTTGACAAGATGACATTTTAGATTTATTTATTTAAACCCAAAACATACAGTATCTCTGGAATAGTAATTATTTGTGTCTTAATAAGCACATTTAAAGTCTTCTTCACTAGAGAAAAATTAACCATGCTGTTACATGCCTTAAAAAGGGTCATGGTCCCCTTTGTCACTAATGATAACATGAGAATTATGGCTGGATTGACAACCATGGAAGGATAGTAGTGTTATTAAGATCAAGGACCTTGGTTTTAGACAGGTTTGGATTAAGTCTCAGGTAAACGTCTGTTTACTAGGTGTGTAATGTTGGCTGAGTTAATTGACTTCACTGAACTTCAGTTACATCATTTGAAAAGTGGGAATGATGATAATGCTTACATTGTGGACTTGTGAGAATTCAATGAGATCATGCGTATAGACAATAATAATTAACATTACCAACACCAAAAAGATGATACTTGCTAAAACTTGAGATTTCTGATTACAACTAAAACAGAGTAACAGGGATTGGATTTACTTTCCACCCTGAAACAATAAAAAAAATATAAAAATAAACATATATGCAACAGTGTTTTATAAGACATTGGCTATCAGGCAATGAAGGATATGAATCCCTAAGAAATGAGAAATGAAAAAGATGAGCCCTACAGTTGCCCAAGAGATCTGCTTTGTGAGAGTTCTAGGTTGTGTTTCAGAGAAGGGAAACTCAGGAGGGAGCCAAGTTTTTATGATAAAATTGAAGAGATTGAGTTGAGTCTAGCAAAACATGGTAGCTGGAGTTGACAGGATAGAATACTGGGAAGGAAAGCTGCACAGAGAAAACAGCTGCAAGTATTAAGGATATTAATGATCAGGGCATGCTTATGAGGAAATTATGTGGGGCCTATGAATGACACCAAATTGAAAATGAAATAAAACAATAAACATCTTAAAGAATGAGAGGGAACATCATCTGATGCTCACATAGTGCCAGAAACAATGGCTGTTCCAACCAGCCAGAGTGGAAAAGTGCATAATTCATGTAGCACTTGTGGATTACATGGAAATATGTTGCCTTGTTTGTTATTGCTTTAAAAAAAAAAAACCCAAAAACTCATTGCCATCGAGTTGGATCCTACTCATAGTGACCACTCCTTGGGTTTTCGAGGCAGTTATCACTACGAAAGTAGATTGTTAGGTGCTATCAAATCAGCCCAACTCATAGCGACCCTATGTATGACAGAACTTAACAACGCCCGATCCTGCACTATCCACATAATTATTGCAATGATTGAGCCCGTCATCACAGCCACTGTGTCAATCCATCGTGTCGAAGGTCATCCCCTTTTTTGCTGACCTTCTACTTTACCAAGCATAATATTCTTTTCCAGGGGATGGATGGACCCTTCTGACAAAATGACCAAAGTACATGAGACAAAGCCTGGCCATTCTTGCTTCTAGGGAGGATTGCAGCTGTATTTCTTCCAAGACAGATTTGTTCATTCTTCTGGCAGTCCATGGTATTTTCAGTATTCTTTACCAAGACTACAATTCAAATACATCAATTCTTCTTCAGTCTTCTTTATTTATTGTCCAGCTTATATGAGGCTATTGAAAATACCATGGCTTGAGTCATGTGGATCTGAGTCTTCAAAGTGACTTCTTTACTCTTTAATACTTGGAAGAGGTCTTTTGCAGCAGATTTGCCCCTGTGGAATATGTCTTCTGATTTCTTGACTGTTGTTTCCATGAGTGTTGATTGTGGATTCAAATGAAATGAAATCCTTGACAATTTCAGTATTTCTTCCATTTATCATGATGTTTCTTATTGGTCCAGTTGTGAGGATTTTAGTTTGCTTTATGACAGACTACTTATCTGTCCGTTTGACGTACTGTGGACTAACTGTTTCCATGTGTCTTTGATTATCTTCACACTTTGCTCTGGAGGAGGAGAGACTTATCATTGCATCCTCAATGGCAGCTCACAAGCTTTGAAGACCCCAGTCACTACTCACTGAAGTAAGATGTAGAACAATATTTTTGTGTACTGTGCTGTGCCAACTGAGCTTGATGTTCCCCATGACCATGATCCCCAGTCCACAGGCCCAGTGACTCACTTCCTCAAGGTGCTTAGCTGTGGCCAAGAAGTTATCCTAACTTTGACCCTGTTAGCTTTAAACTGCATATGGACATTTTTATAGGACAAAGAAATATGTATGTAGGAATATCATCTCCAAAACCTATGTGTGGTCATGGGTATATTCCCATTTGCCTATCTATACCTGATCTTCTCACATGTCTACCTATTTATCCCCTCATAGATTAGTTTGCTGTTACTGATAATGCAATATTGTGTATGCAATAGTATTTACCTTTATTGTCTGTACCTCTTGTATACATCTTTGTTTTCCTTTTTCTTAGTGATATTGTGCTGGACACACACACTTTTTAACTTTTGTTGTAGTCTATTTCTTGAAATGTAGCAGATTGAAAAAAATATGGGGTCAGTCTTAGAATCTTTGAAAACATCCAATTTCCAGTAGAATCAATGTAAGTTTTTAGGCACTTTTGGAGATTCATGTTGCCATAACTTGCAACTAACTTTAGATGGGGTCACTTTTAGAGCCATTCATTTCCAATTGAAGTTGTTGAATTGATGATCTAACAACACCTCCCAAAAATATTTTAAGGAAGCCTTTAAGGTACAATGAAGCAAAATGCTGTTCACAATATGTTTCAACATCAATATGAGATCCCATATTGAAAACACTTATGACACAATGTTCTCGTATTCTAGAGTCATATACCTGTTGTCATGGAGTTGAGTCCTAGTCATAGTGACCCTATACGACAGAGTAGAGGAGCTCTGGTAGCATAGTGCTTAAGGCATTTGACTGCTAACCAGAAGGCTGGTGGTTCAAACCCACTAGCCATTCCTCAGAAGGAAGATTGAGCAACCTACTTCCATAGTGATACTGCCTCAGAAACCCAAGAAGGGGCCACTATGAGTTGGGTCTGACTGGACGGCACATAACAACAACAACGACAACAAGGACAGAGTAGAGCTGCCCTCTAGGGTTTCCAAGATTGTAATCTTTATGGAAGGAGATTGTTACATCTTTCTCCTACAGAGTGATTGGTGGATTCTAACGCTGACCTTTCATTTAGCAGCTGAGCTCTTAACCACTATACCACCAGAACTCTTTCCAGAGTCATATGCTAGCATCTAATTGGAAGTCTGTGACACATCACCATGCTTTTCAATAAATCCAATTAATTTTTTATTTCTATTACAGATTTTTCTTTGTAACCTGGTACATTTGTATTGTTGTGTGTCAGGGGAGCCTTAAGCAACTTGACATTCTCACTCTGGAAATGTGGAGCTGAAAAATGATCCTTATGTACATAAAAGGCTCTGAAGAAGTTAAATTTGAAGGGAACAAAAGAATTGGCTAACTACTTGAACTGACTTCCATTATTTTCATAAGAGTAAATATAAATTAAGTAAATGAAAAATGGGACTAATCATGATTCAGACCAGATGATTTAGAAGCTTATGAAGAAATAAGAAGATTGTTGTTGTTTGCCCCATTTGTCTTTTATAGCAGGGATTGTCAAACTATTTCTATAGACAGCCAGAGATAATCAGTAACTTAGGTTTTTCAGGCCACATACAATTTCTGTAGTATACTCTTCTTTGTTTTTGGTATGCATGTTTCTTTGTTTATAAAACCCTTTTAAAAATTTAAAAGTTATTTTTAGCTCCAGAGCGATACAAAAGCAGGCCTTGGTTAGAATTTGGCCCATAGGCCATCATCTGTCTCCCTCTGGTCTATAGCTATATCTGCTACTTATATACTGTTCTCCCCCCACAGTAAGTAAATTATAACCATTAGCAGTTGACATTTACTCCAAGAAAAGGAGTCAATAGGTTAATAAGTGATACCTGCATTTTATGATTTGGATATTATTAGGCTTAACTCAGTGGCCTAGGAGATTTTATTCCAGCTAATAAAGTAGTGATTTTTTTTTTTTTTGGCAAATTTGTGTACAAATTTAAGACATTTCAAAGTAAAGATGTTTTCTCATTTTTGAAGAATCACTGTGAAGCAAAGATAACATTTTTTTTTCTCTTAGAAAAAGAGGTAATAGTTGAACATGGAGGAGCATAGATAGCAGCTCGCATGCTTTGAAGACCCCAGTCACTATTCACTGAAGTAAGATATAGAACAATATTTTGTATACTGTGAAGGCTGGTGGTTCAAACCCACCATCCACTCCTCAGAAGGAAGATTGAGCAATCTACTTTCATAGTGATACTGCCTTGGAAACCCAAGGAGGGGTTACTATGACTTGGATCTGACCTGACGGTGGTGTTTTTGGTTTGGTGTTGTGCCAATTGAGCTTGATGTTCCCCGTGACCATGGTCCCCAGCCATCTGAGTCATAGTATGTTATTATCTGCATAAGCATCTACATTAGAGTTACCAGAAAGACATTTTCGTAAAACAGCAAAGCCCCACCACCAGAAAAAGAGCGAAGTCATTGTAATAATGAAAATGAAGGGTGGTGATAATGATAATTGAGAATTCTCTCTCATACCTCCCTATCAAGTCCCTACCGTAACTGACTTCTGTGAAATATATCTGTGGTGCTGGTTTGTATAACATTTAATGAAATCTGATGACATCCAGATTTTCTGAGGACATTATCCACTGCCTATCACATATTATTAATGTTATTTATCTTGAAGGTAATGTAAAAATGTCCTGACAGTAAACACAGCATGCATAATGCAGTCTTTGTTTTTATCTTCTTTCTATATCTTCTATAGGAAATATATTGGTATCTTATAAAGCTGAGTTACAAAACTTTCCCAAGCAATTTCCTTCCATAGCTGAAATTTAATACCTATCACACATCCACACACAAGATTCAAAAATGAAATGTGGCATTTGTTCCCCTATGGCAAATTGTCCTTGCTGGATTTCAAGTTTTGTCTTTCTAGCAAAATAGTTAAAGCTTGATGGAATATGATTCCCCCCCACCCTGTGTGTGTGTGTGTGTGTGTGTGTACGTACGTGTGTGGGGGCATTTAGCCACATTCTAAAACACATATTAAAAACTAATTACATTTTATTTTGGCATAAGTGATATCACATCTTGTTATAGGAAATGTAAAGATTTTGTGAAAAAGAGCTCATAAAAAAATACAAATTATGCAGTTGGGCTTGAGTACCTTGGCAGCACTTATATCCACTTGGTTTCACTGAAAGATGAAATTGTGACATACAGAATCAAATTATATATTTTATTTACATAAAAAGCTCTTTCAGCAAGACTGCATGCTACAGCAGGTGTGTGTCTTTCACAGCGGTCCTTTTCATAGTCCCAGGCCTAACAGCTGTTTACTGCAAAATGTCCACTTCTAAATGGGCTTGAATAGTTAAACTTCAGCATTGCTTGGCAGTTCATAAATGCAGCCAATGTATCTGCAATTACTTTTCTTACTGTTGACAGCAGAAAAGTCTGTGACTTCCTGGGTTATGTTATCAGAAGGCTCTGCAAGAGAAAGGGAGAGATGGAGGCAAAGGGGCTCTGCTCATAGAAACTAAGTGACATGAGATGCTTAGTGCAGGGCCCTTCCCATGTCAAGTGGCAAAAACTGGAGTTATCAGTGGGTACCTTGATTGCCTCAGGTTTGCCAAGATTTCATCTCTTCATTATGCCTGGTAGCAGCTAATTGAGTTTAAGGCCTAAGAATCAGAGTTTAGGATCTTGCTAGGAGCTCCCAGGCTTTAGGCAGAAACTCATATTCTCTTGCAGAAGATAAAATCAGAAAAACCAAACTCACTGCTGTCAAGTCAATTCGTCTCATAGTGACCCCTCCTTGGGTTTCCGAGGTGGTATCTCTATGGAAGTAGATTGTCCAGTCTTCCTTCCAAGCAGCGGCTGGTGGGTTTGAACCACCAGCCTTCTGGTCAGCAGTCAAATGCCTTAGGCACTATGCCAGAGAAGGAGGCTGGAAATAGAGATTAGAAGTCAATGAATGATAAGTAAATAAATTATGCTAATTACTTCAAGCAAGGAATTGCCTTACTTTATGGATCCCATTTTGACCGTTATGTATTTGTATCATGTACAGATAACAATTTTTGGTTCTTATTATGTCAATAATTTTTCATTGGTGTTTTCTTTATTAAAAAACAACAAAAAAAATTAAATTTCCAAGTGCTGTCAGGCTTGCATCAGTATTCTGTATTATATGTTATATGACTCTATAGAATTGAGAGTTTGAGCTAATGACTAGTCATCACCACAGTGAGAGGATGTTTATTTACAAAGTATTGTGGTCCAGATCAGGTGTGATGCCCCATAGACAACAAACCACGCTCTAAGAAAACACAGCTGCCATGCAAGGAGCATGATTTTCAGTGGCAATGGTGGTGTTCAGATTAGTCTTTTCTTTAGCCCAGAGGAGAAAACTGAGGCCCACAAATCAGCATATCAAAGAGAGGATGCAAAGGGGCATATTTTTAATGTGATTTTCCAATCAGTTTTAATTAGCATTTTCAGAACATTTCCAACGTATATCATTATGAATTACATCTATGTAGGCAGCCACTTAATTTATATAATTCTGTAGTCCCCTTTCCATGTACTGCATCAAATTTATTATATGCATTTAAGAGATGTGGGAGTAGAGGATTAGAGATTGAGTGACCTTGAGAATTGAGGTTAGAACAGGAGTTAATGTCTATACATACATGGATTTGGTAAGATTTTGTTTGTTTTTAGTTCTATTAGAAAATATTATAAGAGTTTCTTAACATGATTTTTAAAATTATTTAAGCAGTGTAGCACTATTAATGGATTTGAAATCTAAGAAAGAATAAATTCATGCACAGTGCCGCCACCCCAATACGTCATGATTTGTCATTGGTCCACGTCCTCTTCTAGTTCTTGTAAGCATCCATATATAATATTATACATTTAATAATAATATCTAACAGTTAGTGATGCTTTATTGAATGTCAGACACTGTTCTAACCATTTCCATATGTTGAATCATTTAATCTTCAGAACCTCCCTATGAAGGTAGGTGTTCTGTTTACCTAGTGCTGCTCTGACAAGAAATATGCCACAAATGGGATGGCCTTAAGAAACAGGAGTTTATTCTTACAATTTGGAGGCTTTAAG
>NW_006921948.1:578712-580672 GCF_000298275.1 Orycteropus afer afer
CGTCAATTCTGACTCTTAGCAACCCCTCCTTGTGTTTCCGAGGTGGTATCATTGTGGAAGTAGATTGATTGCCCAACCTTCCTTCCAAGGAGTATCTGGTGAGTTTGAATCACCAGCCTTCTGGTTAGCAGTCAAAGTCGTAGGCACTACTAGTATAAACCAAAACAAATCATGTGGCCATTGAATTTATTCCGACTCCATAGGGTTTCCAAGGCTGTATACTCTTTATGGAAGCAGACTGTCACATCTTTTTCCTGTGCTGCCAGTGCTCCTTTCATAGATAATATTTAACATGACATTTCTTAAAGAGTTTTCTTGGGGCAGCAATGCAATAACCATGGTTTTCCAGATGCCCACTGTGTTCAGTATGTGGATAGGTGCTGTGGGGACATGGATCAAACAGAGAAGTAACAGCAATAACCCTCATGAAACTTAGCGTAGATGATGGTGCAATATCCCTAGGTAAAGATCTTTCATGTAAACAGCTTGATTGATTTTGTAAACAGTGTTGATTCATCTAATTTCTAGCTTACTCATTGTGCCATATCCTGGTTATCTTTTGTGACTTGCTTGCTTCCCTCACTGGTCCATAAGCTAATTTGAGAGCAGGAACCAGGCAATTCCCCTCTCTGATTCCTCAGTGGCTCTCACAATTCCTGGCAAACAGTAGGAGCCCAATCAAGGTTGCATATGTGAAACAGAGAAAATTTATAAATATTTATTTCCCTTGCCTCTTAGTTGTGATCCATGCATTGTTTTCAGTCAAATAATAGGTCTCTGTGAATCAGATGACATAGGAAACTGTGAAATCTACAACATTTTAAATCATACTAATGTTCAATTCAGTTGAATTCCATCTACTTTGTGCCTACCTCTCAACCTAGAGTAGGAAGACACCTCATAAACTGTAAGGCAATATGCAAATAGAAAGGGGATTATCACAAGGCACTGTGCTAGGAACTATGTCCTTGCTTCCATTAACTCTTCCCAGTTGGTTAACCAGTAACCCTCCTCCCACTGTCAGCTTAGTCTAAACTTAAGTCTGCATGTCAATAGGACTGAATAGGATAAGTAGCAACAACCTTACCAGTGCAGAAGGAGCCCACACCCCCACAGTCTGGTGGGATAAAGCTGAGTGTATGTCTTCTCCAGACCTGGGATCAGTACTTCCAGGCAGTGGCTTTCTGGTACTTTTATTGGACTTAGGTCCCAGATGTCCCTTCCAATACATAGTGCTATAGCACAGTGCTTCAAGAATGAGGTTTGACCTTGGATCCTGGGCTCAGACTCTTGGGCTATGTAGCTCAGCTACGTTTCCAGGCTAATTACTTAAGTATCCCCAGAGTTCCATCCTCTCCAGTGGATAAATTTCAGTGGATAAAGCCTGGCTCCTCCCTCTGTACAGTATTGCTGAGATTATGTCCATAAACTTCATACTAGGAACAAAAGATTTCACTTTATGGGGTATTGAAGATAGGACAAAAACACTCTCCCACTCATAAGAAGCATATGATCTAGTGAGTAATTAAAAGTTTCTAAAAGGAAATTCCTTCATGCACTGATTTATTCCAAAAATACCGAGTATTTGGTAGTGCTGTGGAAGCCAACATAAAGGGGACATTTACCCAGAATGCCATGGAATCATGTCTTCAAGAGTTCAGCGTGTGAGGGTAGAGCAGAGGTACGTCTGTCCTAAAAAAGTCACTACAAAGTCACTACAGACATCTGGATACTAATTTCAAAGCTTTGGAGGTAAAGAATATCTGTTACAGTACATGTAGGAATTAGTCCAGTCTCTATGACAAAGCTATCTGCAAATGGCTAGGTCATCCGGGACTCATTATCAACTCAAGGGGCAACAGAATTGGCATTATTAATTACCACCCATGAAAGTTCACATTGCATCTGACTTATCATGAGCAAAATTAGCATGACTATCTGTAAATGGAAAGACATATTA
>NW_006921948.1:581255-582961 GCF_000298275.1 Orycteropus afer afer
TTCAACAGTTCGTGTACATTTGGTTTCAGTCCCCAATTACCATCTCCAGCCCTAGCCCACTCTCCTCCCCTCCCTGCCCAGTACCCCCTGTGCCCTTTGACTTATGCTCTCCTGTGTGTCCTACTTTCCATCCATGTGAATGTTGCCCCTCTGGTGTCCCATGGTCGATTGCTTCAAAGGTTGTATCTCCATAGAGTATGTGAGTGCATCACCCTGGGTTGAGTGGTCTGCGTGTACAACTTATTTACTGTCGGGCTGAGAGCCAGTGCTTGGGAGTGAGTTTTATCCCAAGCCTGAAGTGTATCCCAGGACCATAGTTTTGGGGGTCCACCAGACTCCATCCAACCAGTAATTCTGGTCATTATTGTGTTTTTGGATTTTGTTCCATATATTTCCTCCCACTCTATCCAGGATCTCCAGATTTTATCCCTTCCTGAGTGGTTGGCATTGGTAGCTGGGCACTATTTAGTTCTTCTGGTATTGAGGTCCATCATGTCCTAGGACTGATTGCTTCCACATGCCCTTGGGTTTTTGCACTCTTCTTCTTCTTCTTCACTTTCATCTTAGATGGCCGCTCAAAAGCTTTTAAGACGCCAGTCACTATTCACCGATGCAGGTTGTGGAACAAGAGTTTTATGTATTTTGTTGTACCAGTTGAGTCTGGTGTCCCCCAGTACTATGGTCCCGAGAAGGCAGATCCATTGGATCACTCTCCCACAGTGTCTGGCTGTCTTTGAGGGATTGCTCTATGTATGTCTTCAGCTGTTTCTGTAAGGGTTGTGGGTATTTTGTTTCACTGGTATCTGTGCAAGATTAGCCTCAACTGAATCTACCATTGTCTAGAGTATGATCCTGTTCACTGACCCCCATCTGATCTTCTCAGTTATCTGTGTTCATCGGTAGCCTGGTGTTTGGTGTTAATGGTAATGCAGTATTGTGCATATATTGGTATTAGCCTCTGTTGTCTAGATCTTATGTGCACAGTTCGGTGCCCTCCCTTTCCCCAATGTTATCGTGCTGGTCACAGACTCTTTCCGTACCATCCTTCCCCTTACCCATCTCAGCGTGTGGCCCCCAACTAGCCCGAAATTTTCCTCATGATAAGTCAGATGCAGTGTGAACTTTCATGGGTAGTAATTAATAATGCCAATGTTATAGTGAATTGCGCTGCGATGAACATGGATGTGCATATGTCTGTTTGTGTCCTGCCTCTCACCTCTTTAGGATGTATTCCTAGTAATGGAATTGCTGATTCAAGTGGTATTTCTATATTCCTTTTTTTAAAGAAACACCAAAACATGTTCCACAATGGGTGTACCATTTTACAGTCCCACCAGCAGTATATGAGAGTTCCAATCTCTCTGCAGCCTTGCCAGCATTTGTTATTTTCTGTCCTGTTGAACTTTGTTATTATTGCTGGGGTGAGATGATATCTCATCGTTGTTTTGATTTGCCTCTCTCTAATGGCTAAAGATCATGAGCAATTCCTCATGTGTTTGTTGGCCACCAGCATATCATATTTAGTGAAGTGTCTGTTCATGTCCCTTGTGCATTTTTGAATTGGATTGTTTGTCTTTTTGGTGTTGATGTATTGAAGTTTTCTATAGAGTTTGGAGATACATCCTTTGTCAGATATGTCATAGCCAGATATTTTCTCCCAATCTGTAGGTTCTCTTTTTACCCTTTTGATGAAGTCTTTCAATGCA
>NW_006921948.1:583505-585259 GCF_000298275.1 Orycteropus afer afer
GTCTCTTGTAGGTAGAATATTGATGGGTCTTCTTTTCTTAACCAGTCTGCTACTCTCTTTTGATTGGTGCATTTAGTCCATTCACATTGAATGTAATTAGTGATAGGTATGCATTGATTGCTGTCATTCTATTATGCTTTTTGGCATGTTGTTGGAGTTTCCTTGGTCCATATATTTTTCTGTGCTGAGCATTTTGTTGTCAAGTTGTTTCCTCTCTTTTCTTCTTTATTGTTGGTTTTGTGCTTATTAAACCCATATGTTTTCCTTCTTTCTGGGTTTGCTTAGGGGGATTGTTAATTTTCTCTGTGGTTACCTTGGAGTGAATTCTTGTCTATATTTTTGGAACAGTCTGTTCTATAAGGACATTGTCCTGTTTTCCTCTCCATTTGGAAGTTTTGTACCTAGAACTTTTATTCCCTCTGTTTTGTTAGTTGCTGTTGTCCTGTGCAGATTGACTTCATTGATTTTTAGCGTACAATGTTTTATGGTCTTATTTTGAGCATCTATTTCTGATTTGGTTTTAGTGTCCTGTGTTTTAGTGTCATGTGTCCTGATTTTGTTGTTCTCTGTTCTTGGTTCTCTATTGAAAGGACTTCCTTATGCATTTATTGTAGGGTTGGTCTGGTTTTCACAAAATGCCTTAATTTCTGTTTGTCTGAGAATGTCTTGATTTCACCCTCATTTTTGATGGACAGTTTGGCTGGATATAGGATTCTTGGTTGGAAGTTCTTTTCCTTCAGTGTTTTATATATGCTGTCCCATTGCCTTCTTCCCTGCATGGTTTCTGCTGAGTAATCAGAATTCAGCCTAACTGTTTGACCATTGTAAAAGACATTTCTTTTTTCCAAGGCTGCTCACAAGATGCTTTCTTTGTCTTTGGTTTCGGAGAGTTTGATTATGATATGTTTTGGTGACTTTCTCTTGGGATCTATCCTGTATGGTGTTCTTTGAGCTTCTTGATCAAATTTCTTTTCTTCCTTCATGATTTTTGGGGAAATTTTCTGTTAGCAAGTCTTCCCCAATTTTCTCTCTTTTTTTTTTTCCCCACTTCTTCTTGTTCTGGAATTCCAGTGAAGAATATGTTGTTTCTTTTCATGTCGTCCCATATAATTCTTAGGTTCTCTTCATTTCTCTTACATCTTTGTTCTGATTTTTCTTCATATAGGCTGATGTCATGAGATTTATATTCTAGTTGGGAACTACATTCTTCAGCCAGTTCTAGCCTATTCTTTTGTGCTTCCATTGTGTTGTGCAATTCTGCAATTTTAGTACTCATCTTCTAGATTTCTAACTGTTGTTTTTGTATGAGTTCTTTTTGTGTATTAATCTTGTTATTTTGTTTTTGAATGGTTTTCCTGTGTTCACCTTGGTTCTATTTGAGGCTTCCTTAAGTTCTTTTAGAGTTCTATAAACATATCTTCTAAATTCCTTCTCAGATAATTCTGTTGCCTCCTCTTCCTCCATGTTTAATGAGGCTATTGTTTGGGATTTTATTTCTATTGTCTCATCTTGTTTTTTTGTTTGATTTGAGGTTGCCTGTTGTTTCCTTGACATTTTGAAGTTGTTGTCTTTAACTGTTAGTTATATATTGATTTGTTTTGTTTTGATTTTATGATTTAACATTTTTGCAGAGGTGGAGCTGGTGTATTTTTTTTTTTGGTTATTAATTCAGATGTGGTGGGTTGCTCTGCAGTTTTCTTTGTGCTGATGGAATCACTGTGTGGAATGGGGGTGCAGGTCATCAAGGGGATTTA
>NW_006921948.1:586254-586929 GCF_000298275.1 Orycteropus afer afer
AACAGAGACTAGGTTGCTACAATACTGTACCATTTATAGTGCTGGGTTACTATAGAATTTTTGTTATAATTGCACCACACAACTTTGAGGCAAGAATAGACCTTGATCTTCCTGTCATAATCTTATAGTTCTCATTTTACTGAGGAGGAATTTAAGGCCAAGATGTCAAATGCTTTGCTCAAGTTTACAGCTAAATAGTAGCAAATTTGAGACTTAACTCTCAGGTCATTTACAAGGCTGTTGCTCTTTTACTTCAGTATAAAATGGGCACATTGGGGATTTACTCAAAAAGTACTCATTATAAGGGGATTTCTCTTCATGGTTTGAGCCTAGAAGATGGTTTAAAAGTGGGATGAATTTAGATGTATGTGTGTGTGTTTGATGAAGGGCTTTGAACAGGTCCAGCCTCATTCAATCATGGCTTACAAAGCAATACTCCAGTATAAACCCAGATTTTTGAAATGTGGGTAAACTGGAACACTAACTGAAACAGGACAAATTACAGGTTAGAGCCCTTAGAAACTTAATCTCCTCCTAGAAAACCAGGAAAGCATGTGTGTTATACAGCAGCCAAATCTCTTGACCAGCTGAGTCAAAAATAGTGGTGCCCAGCTCAAAGGTGATGACCCATGGCAGTGCTTTGAATGTGTGTTGTTCTCCACAGTCCTGGCAATA
>NW_006921948.1:588399-593565 GCF_000298275.1 Orycteropus afer afer
TGTTAATGGCAATGTGGTATGATGGGCACATTGGTTGGTATTAGCATCTGTCGTCTACCTCTTGTGTGCACAGTTTGGTGTCCTCCCATTTCCTAATGTTATCATGGTGGTCATATATCCTTCCCGTATATCCCTCCCCCTACCCATGTCAGCGTGTAGGCCCCAACTAGCCCGAAATCAATCCCTCCCCTTCCCTTCCCATCCTGGTAACCTACTAGGTGAGTTCCCTTTCCCAAGAAAACTCTTCTCTGTCTTTTTACAGTAATGGGTTCATACAGTACTTGTCCTGCTGTGATTGACTTATTTCACTCAGCATAATGTCCTCCAGGTACATCCATGTTGCAAGACGATTCACGTATCCCTCATTGTTCTTTAATGTGGCATAATATTCCATTGTTTGGATATACCATAATTTTGTTACCCACTCATTTGTTGATGGGCACTTAGGTTGTTTCCATCCTTTGCTATAGTGCATTGTGCTGCGATGCACATAGGTGCACATATGTCTGTTTGTGTGCTATCGCTCACCTTTTTAGGATATATTCCTAGTAATGGAATTGCTGGGTCAAATGGTACTTCTATTTTCAGTTTTTTTAGGAAACGTCATACCATTTGTCTTGGCTATAATCTTAATGGAAGCACATTGCTAAGCCTTTTATTCACTGGTACCACAGGGTGAGTTCAAACCACCAGCCTTTAGCTTAGTAGTTGAGCACAAATCATTGGCACCCAGGGACAAATTATAAGTTATTCATTATAATTAAACTTATAATGAGCCTTCCACATATAGATGCCTGACCTCTATTGTATTTTCCAGATCAGAGGCACACATAGCTGGAAGAAGCCATGGGTAATGATTCCCAATCATTTGGAGGTCAGGGACCTCATTGAACATTAGAGAAAAGACTTCCACATGAAGATGCATGTTGTTGATGTTGTTAGATGCCATCAATCAGTTCCAACTCATAGTGACCCTACCTACACACAACAGAATGAAACCATGTTCAGTCCTGCACCATCTTTACAATCATTGCTATGTTTGAGCCTATTATTGCAGCCACTGTGTTAATCCATCTTGTTGAAGATCTTCCTCTTTTTCGCTCACCCTCTACTTTACCAAGCATGTATCTTTTCTGTGATTGGTCTCTCTTGATAATATGTCCAAAGTACATGAGATGAAGTACTCTTTTAAGGAGCATTCTGGCTGTACTTCTTCCGAGATAGATCTGTGCATTCTTCTGACAGTCCATGGTATATTCAATATTCATTACCAACACCACAATTCAAATGTATTGATTCTTCTTTGTTCTTCCTTATTCATTGCCCAGCTTTTGCATACATGTGTTGGCAATTGAAAATACCATGACTTGGGTCAAGTGTGCCCTAGTCTTCAAAGTGACATCTTTACTCTTTAATGCTTTAAAGAAGTCTTTTGCAGCAGACTTGCCCAGTGTAATGTGTCACCTGATTTCTTGACTGCTGCTTCCATGAGCATTGGTTATGGATCCAAGTAAAATGAAATATTTGACAACTTCAGTGTTCTCTTCATTTTTCATGATGTGCTCATTGGTCCAATTGTGAGGATTTTTGTTTTCTTTATGTTGAGGTGTAATCTATATCGACGGGTGTAGTCTTTGATCTTCATCAGTAAGTACTTCAAGTCATCTTCACTCTCACAAGCAAGGTTCACTTCACAAGCAAGGTTGTGTCATCTGCATATTGCAGGTTGTTAATGAGTCTTCCTCCAATCCTGATGCTGTATTCTTCTTCATATAGTTCAGCTTTTTAGATTATTTGCTCAGCATAGAGATTGAATAAGTATGGTGAAAGGATACAACCCTGACACACACCCTTTCTGATTTTAAACCATGCAGTATCCCCTTATTCTGTTTGAATGACTGCCTCTTGGTCTGTGCACAGGTTCCTCATGACAACAATTAAGTTTTCTAGAATTCCAATTCTTACATACAATGTCATCTGTAATTTGTTATCATCTACACATTCAAATGCCTTTGCGTCGTCAATAAAACACAAGTAAACATCTTTCTGGTATCCTCTGCTTTCAGCCAAGGTCCATCTGACATCAGTAGTGGTATAACTTGTTCCAGGTCCTCTTCTGAATTTGTCTTGAATTTCTAGCAGTTTCATGTCAATGTACTGCTGTAACTGTTTTTTGATTACCTTCAGCAAAATTTTACTTGCATGTGATATTGATGATTTTGTTTGACAATTTCCACATTCTGTTAGATGACCTTTCTTTGGAATGGGCACAAATATGGATCTCTTCCAGTTAGTTGGCCAGGTCTTGCCATAGAGAAGTGAGTGCTTCTGGTGTTGCATCCATTTGTTGAATCATCTCAATTGTATTCCATCATTTCCTGGAGCCTTGTTTTTATGCCAGTTCCTTCAGTGAAGCTTGGACTTCTTCCTTCCGTACCATTGGTTCTTTATCATATGCTACATCCTGAAATGATTGAAAGTTGACTAGTTCTTTTTGGTACAATGACTCTGCATTCCTTCTATCTTCTTTTGATGCTTCCTGTGTTGCTCAATATTTTAAGCATATAATCCTTCAATATTGTAACTCAAGGCTTGAATTTATTCTTCAGTTCTTTCAACTTGAGAAGTACCAAGTGTGTTCTTCCCTTTTGGTTTTATAACTCAGGTCTTTGCACATTTCACTATAATACTTTAACTTTGTATTCTTGACCACCCTTTGAAATCTTCTGTTCAGCTCTTTTACTTCATCCTTTCTTCCATTCAAGAACAAGTTTCAGAGTCTCTTCTGACATCCATTTTAGTCTTTTCTTTCTTTCCTTTCTTTTGACAACCTTTTTCTTTCTTCATGTATTAAGACATGATGACAGCCCACAATTTGTCTGGTAATCAGTAATTAGTGTTCAGTTTACCTGATCTATTCCTGAAATGTTTTCTAAATTTCATGTATATGATCATAAAATTTCATATACTGTTTCCAGGGATTCTTGGAGCCATAATAATTCAGGAATGGATACTTCTGCTCTGTCACACCAAGTCTTCTCATTTGTGAAATAAGAGCTTGGAGGTGAAGTTTTATAGGTTATCTATTATAATTCCAGCATTTTTACAGAGGAAAATACATGTAAACAGAGAGGAAAAACTTCCAAAAATCACATGGTTCTACCACTTCTTTGTGGAGTTTAGGACATGTTCTTTCAACTTAACCAATTCATGCAATTTTTTTATCCTCCCCCCCCCAGAATATGATGATGTTGTTGTTGTTGTTATATGCCGTCAAGTTGGACCCGACTCATAGAGACCCCTCCTGGGTTTCCGAGGCATTATCACTACGGAAGTAGATTGCCTCATCTTCTTTCTGAGGAGTGGCTGGTGGGTTTGAACCACCAGCCTTCTGATTAGCAGTCAAATGATTTAGGCATTACGCTATCAGACCTCCCAAAAGTTGCACTACAGAAGTAGATTGCCCAATCTTCCTTCTGAGGAGTGGCAGGTGGGTTTGAACCTGCAGCCTTCTGGTTAGCAGTCAAGTGCCTTAGGCACTATGCCACCAGAGCTCCTCCCAGAAGATGATACATGACCAAAATATCAAAATAATATCATGTTTAGTTATATTTACTGTTGTTGTTAGGTGCCATAGAGTCTGATCCAACACATAGTGAACCTAGAAACAACAGAATGAAATGCTGTCCAGACTTGTGTCATCCTCATAATCATTGCTATGTCTGAGTCCATTATTTCATCCACTGTGTCAGTTCATCTTTTTGAAGGTCTTCCTCTTTTTCATTGACTTTCTACTTTGTCAAGCATGATGTCCTTCTCCACGGATTGATCCCTCTTGATAAGGTGTTCAGAGTGTGAGACGGAATCTCACCATCCTTGTTTCTAAGGCACATTCTGGCAATATTTATTCTAAGACAGATTTGTTCTTTCTTCGGAGGATTCATGGTATTGAAATAGCCTTTGGCAACACCACAATTCAAATGCATCAATTCTTCTTCAGGCGTCCTTATTTATTGTCCAGCTTTCACATGCATGTGACATAATTGAGAGGACCATAGTTTGGATCAGGTGCACCTTAGTCTTCAAAATGACTTCTTTGCTCCTTAATACTTTAAAGAAATCTTTTGTAACAGATTTGCCCAATGCAGTACATCATCTGATTTCTTGACTGTTGCTTCCATGGGCATTGATTGTGGATCCAAGTAAAATGAAATGCTTGCAAACTTCACTATTTTTCCTGTTAACCATGATGTTGCTTCTTTTACTAGGTATACTTTAATGCAAACTGTTGAGACACTAATTTTTATTCATAATTATTCTAGGCATAGATTGCAGAAAAGTTTCATATATAAAAAGTGTCCATACTGGAAACTTGTGTTATTAAAAGACTGGTTAGGGCTTCACCTAGATCCTATTTGTTAGGTAAAATTGTTTATAGACTCCTCACTGCTATATGGGAGCTCTGGTGGCATAGTGCCTAAGGTATTTGACTGCTAAGCAGAAGGCTGGCATTTCAAATCCACCAGCCACTCCTCAGAAAAAAGACTGGGCAATCTACTTCCATAGAGATACCTCCTTAGAGGTAGCAGGTTTCTGTCCTTGGAGTGGCAGGTTCTAGGTAGGAATTAGGTAAGAAGAGGGTGCCAAGGTTTCCAACAGCTAAGGGAGACAAACTTGTCTGTCAGTTTGTCATCCTGTGGGGCTTGTACATTTCTGTGAGGCTTGAGGATGTGCCACTGGTATTTCAGATGCCAGCAGAGTTTCACATGATATGCAGGTTTCAACGCAGCTTACAGACTAAGACAGACTAGGAAGAAGGAGGAAGCCATCCACTCTCAAAAATGGCCAGGGAAATACCTTATGAACAGCAGAGAAACACTGTCTGATACATTACTGGGCAACTTTATGAATAGCTTGGAAACATTGTCTGACACAGTGAAGGAAGACTAGCTCCTTGGGTTGGAAGGCACTCAAAATAGGACTGGGAAAGAGCTGCCTCATTAGAGTAGAACCAACCTTAATGATATAGATAAAGTAAGTCTTTCAGGCCCTCCATGTGCTGACATGGCAGGACTCAAATTGAGGAGAAACAGCTGCAAACATCCATTAATAATCAGAACATGGAATATATGAAGTATGAATCTAGGAAAATTGGAAGTTGTCAAA
>NW_006921948.1:594045-594686 GCF_000298275.1 Orycteropus afer afer
TTGGAAAATGTGGCCTTCATGACAGAAATAGCAGATTGCATGATAGAATTTTGTAAGACCAACAACTTATTCATTGCAAATACCTTTTCTCAACAACACAAAGGATGGCTATACATGTGGACTTCACCAGAGTACACAGGAATCAGATTGACTACATCTCTGGCAAGAGGTGATGGAAAAGCTCAATATCTTCAGCCAAAACCAGGCCAGGAACTGATTGTGAAACAGACCATCAACTTCTCATATGCAAGTTCAACTTGAAGGTAAAGACAATTAAGACAAGTCCATGAGAGCCAAAATATGATCTTGAATATCTTCCTCCTGAATTTAGAGACCATCTAAATAATAGATTTGATGCATTGATCACCAATGACTGAAAACTAGAAGAATTGTGGGATGACATCAAGAGCATCATCCATGAAGCAAGATATCATTAGAAAGAAAGAAAGAAAAGACCAAAATGGATGTAAGAAGAGACTCTGAAACTTGCACTCGAGTGAAGAGTAGCTAAAGCAAATGGAAGAAATGACAAGATAAAAGACCTGAACAGAAGATTTCAAAGAGCAGCTTGAATAGACAAAGCCAGTTACTATAATGAAATATGCAAAGACCTGGAGTTAAAAAACCAAAAGGGAAGAACA
>NW_006921948.1:595251-595889 GCF_000298275.1 Orycteropus afer afer
CATTTGATTGTGTGGATCATAACAAATTATGGATAATATTGAGAAGAATGGGAATTCCAGAACACTTAATTATACTCATGAGGAAACTGTACATAGACCAGGAGGCTGTTCAAACAGAAAAAGGGAACACTGCATGGTTTAAAATCAAGAAGGGAGCATGTCAGGGTTGTGTCCTTTCTCCATACTTATTCAATCTGTATGCTGAGCAAATAATTTGAGAAGCTGGACTATATGAAGAAAAATGTGGCAACAGAATTGGAAGAAGAATCATTAAATAACCTGCAATATGCTGATGACACAAGTTTGCTTGCTGAAAATGAGGATGACTTGAAGTACTTACTGATGAAGATTGAAGACTACAGTCTGCAGTATGGATTACATGTCAATATAAAGAAAACAACAACCTTCACAACTGGACCTATAAGCAGCATCACAATAAATGGGGAAAAGTTTGAAATTGTCAAAGACTTCACATTACTTGGTTCTACAATCGACGCCCATGGAAGCAGCAGTGAGGACATCAGATGACGTATGGCACTGGGCAAATTGGCTGAAAGGACCTCTTTCAAGTGCTGAGGAGCAAAGATGTCTCCTTGAGGACTAAGGTGGGCCTGACACAAGCCATGATATTTCCAATC
>NW_006921948.1:596098-598627 GCF_000298275.1 Orycteropus afer afer
TACTTTGGTCATGTTGTCAGAAGGGACCATTCCCTGGAGAAGGATGTCATGCTTGGTAAGGTGGAGGGCCGACGAAAGAGGGGGAGGCCCTCATCAAGGTGGAATGACATGGTGGCACCGGTGATGGGCTCAAGTATAGCAAGGATCATGGAGCTGGCTCAGGACTGGGCAGTGTTTCTGCTGTGCATAGAGTCACTATGAGTTGGAGACGACTCGATGGCACTTAACAACTAACAACACCTCCTTGGAAACCCAACGAAGTGTTGCTATGATTCAGGATTAACTTGACAGCAACGAGTTAGTTCAGTTTTCATTGCAGTTTAGGTTACCAGCAGCTAAATTACTGGCACTTTAAGATAGCCTCTGTCTTAAAAGTTTTTTCCTGCTATTATTGTATAAATGTAATTGGAAATGGTTTCAGTTTTTAAGTCTCTAATATCTGGCTTGGCAATTATAAAATTAGCATATTTTCTAGATGACATATTAGTTATATAATTGTTACAATTATCCAAATTACTTTCATAAAAGTGTCAAAGTGTGCGTGTTCTGTAATTCATCCTTATCTTTTTGGTGTTGTGCACAGTCGCCTCTCACATCCTTTGGGAGAACAGCTTTACAATGGCTTTTCCTTGACGTGAAAATCAGCAACACACAACTCACCTAATTGACTTGGGGTCTCTGGAACTGTTTCACAGAGTACTGCAGCGCTAGCCCCTCAAAATATATTGTCCTCAAATAGAACTTTTTGGTTTAATAGGCTTCTTGCTAATCCAGAGAGAACAAAACACAGGACAGGGAATTCCGAATGCTTGGTGGAGATGGGCCAGTGCTGGGACGAACTTTGGAGTTTGGAAACACACTCTCAGTGAAACCCTGTAAATCAGTTAGCAATTCTGCAGACATGAGAACATGAGACATGAGAACATCCACCTTTCCAATCATTATTTTTCACTTGTGTGATGAAAGCATAACGCAGAAATGTTATTGACTTTAACACTTATCTTCATGTTCCTTCCTCTTTGAAGGAAGAAAAACCCTTTGGTTTGGCTCTAAGCAGGAAATAACTATTGCAACAGAGACCTAGGTAGGCTGTAGTTTCCCCTCTCATCACAATTTAGAGTCTCATTGAAGTAATCTTAAGGAAATCTGATCAGTTTACCCTCCCGCTTAGAGGTCTCTGTTTGCACTCTCTTGCTACTCTGTCACCTACAAGATTAGGTGCATTTTCCTTAGTTTTGTGCCATGTTCTTTCCTAATCTGACTTCCTCTCCAAATGCACCTTCACCCATTCCCTTACGTATAACCTACATCTAGTTCACTGAGCTATCCAAAGTGTCACCTGTCATGGCATGCTGTTGCTCCCATGCTTTTCTCATATGCTGGACTGTGTACTGGAATTGCCATCTCCCCCTCTGCCTTGCAAACTCCTCATTCTTCAAGACTGCATGTCATCTAAACTTTCCCTAACATCCCATGATGGAGTTCATTGCTTTTCTTGTTCTGTTTTCTGGCACTTAGAGTCTGACTCCAGTATGACATGCACCATGTGGCAGTGCAGTTTATCTGTTTATGTATCCATCTTTCCCACAAGACCCAAGGTCAGACAATGTGTTCTGTTTCTCTTGGCTTCCTGATTCATACTAAAAAGTTGATAAACTCTCTTTCTTACCCATGATGCTCCAGATGGAACATAAACAAATTGGCAATTTATTAAGATACTAAAAGATTTACTTTCAGCTCTGATGAGAACCATGTCTTTATCAATTACTTACTTACCATTTAAAAAAAAAAAAAAGTTATAGTGGAATAATTAATATGTGACAAGTCAGAGAAAATGGTTTGATTTTTTAAAAGAAAACAACTTCACCTCCTGGATTGCTTTATCCCTTTGTGTGGGGCACCAGAATAATTTGCAGTCTTTTAAAAATACACCTGCCTCAATCCTGAATGCCAGAGATTAGATTTCATGCAACCCAGGGTGGGGCCCAGACATCAGTGTTTTTCAAAAGTTTCCAGGACATTGTACTATACATGCAGTGTTCATAATCTCTGGCTTAGAATCTGGACTTGACAGTTGAAGTAATGTCAAGAATCTCTATTTCTCCATTGGGAAGCATTGCAACTATTGTTTTTCAAGAAATTTTACTTGTAGTGAGCACTTTTCATAACTGGAATGCAGTTTACACATGTAAACTATGTACTCACAGAATCATTACATATATTGCTATCAATTACGTGGCATTTGGTAGAAGAGCTAGACATGGCAGAAGGCAACTCCAGCAGTAATTAGACTTCAACATGTAGCGATGATTTTGAGTGATCCATCTGGTTTGAAACACAACCCAGCTGCTGGTCATGGATATAAGAACAGAGTCTTAGGGATCCCAAATAGATGTCACTCTTAGTGGCTGCTTAGAGAGCTGAGATGTGACGGCTCATTAGATTGCAAAGGGACTTAGCAGGCAAGAGTGCTGTGGTTCTGTGATCAGTTGGGCAAATTGCTGTAAGCCTAGGTTGGGCAAGTAAATG
>NW_006921948.1:598972-603705 GCF_000298275.1 Orycteropus afer afer
GAGGATGTCTTGGGTATAGATAAGAATTTTCCAGCCAATAAAAATATTATAAGACCTCTTTGTCCCTAGCAGAGAGCACATACTGCCCTTCTTTCACTGGCCACGAACAAGGAAAACTGATCTATAAAAGAAATTGGATGTGTGTACCTTTGAGATCTATTCTTGTCTGATTTATGCCTTTTGTACAGACTAGAATATGGTAGTAAGATATAAATTGTACAGGTATTCTAATAAATTCCCCTTCTCATGATTTCAGATGAGGCCTACTGCTGGAACCATGCAGTCTCTTAAAGGTCATCTAACTCTAATCCTTTACTGCATATTGGAAACTATAATCCTAGGATGTTAGCATTTTGCCAACCTTTGTGACACCTCTGGGGAGGCCTGCCTAAAAAATAACATTTATTTCTTTGATTGCAAAACATTATGAGTTGTAAGTTGTAACACTAATTTAGTCATAGATTTTTTTGAGCAAAAACAAACAATACCACACCAAATGTAAGTTTATAGCACATAGTAATTCATAAACATCAAAGTGTAAAAAATATATGGAGATAGAATCAAAGAAATAGGATGGTACCATCTTTTTACTTTTGTAAAGAACTTTTGAGTTTACCAAGTATCTTCCCAGTTTTTCTATAACATGGTTGTCAAAGAAAAATCTGGAGGTTAGGGCCCAGAGAGAAAAAGGACTACACCTGTACCAATAGGAGTGAGGGGTTTTCAAGGAAAAAGAAGTGGAAGACAGATGAGTGCTCCTGTTCTTCACTCGAGCTTTTCTCTCTCAGTCTCTCCCTGACATTAGTTCTAATACACCATGCTGAGGAAGGAAGCCAGTAGCACTACTGAGAAGCCTTCCAGAGGGACTTACTGGCACATGTGGGTCCCAAAGGCTCTTGTTCTAGAGAATGTCAGGATGATTAAATATGATGAGAAAAAATGGCATTTTGTTTTTTAGAAAGATCATTATACTGTGTTTTTGCTGTTTTCTTTTGAATAAAATGGAAGAGGCAATCATGATTAGCCAGGTAGTGATATTATAAGCATATGATGGATATTCTCTACAGAGTACTAAATTTTCTTTAAAATGAGATTTACTTTTACCATCAGTTCAATAATGTTGGACAGTAAAGGAAAGAAAACCATTCGATATCCTATTTTAGGGAATATAACACATGTAATTTGCAGTACAGACTGACACTTTCTAATTTTTTAGATCTTTTCTGTCACAGACATAAAAAATATAACAAAATATTCAATATCCATTATTCTTAACATAGTTTAAATTATATGTGTAGATGTATATGATTAGAAATAAATTTATGGGAGTGTATGTTTGGAGAATATCCATCATATGCTCATAATATCACTACTTGGATTATCACGATTGCCTCTTCCATTTAGTTAAAAAGAAAACAGTAGAGGGAGATCTATGTAGGAGATCCTGGATAGAGAGGGAGAACAACGTGGCACAAAACTCAAAATCATTTGGGAAAAAATAGGGGGGGCACCAGGTTTGCTGGTCTGATAGAGCCTGGTAGAACCAGTGAGACTATGGCCCCTAGCTGCCCTTCAGGTCTGGAATTGAACCTACATTTGTGGCTTCCATCCAAACAAAAGACAGGCATAGGAGTTGAACATTTACCTGAGGTAGATACACTCCTTAGAGAGAACAATCATGAGAGAAAGAATGAGAGAAAGAAGGGCTGTTAATACACAGGGAGACAGCTCAGAGGGCAGGAGTGCATGGAGGGATGGACACAGAGAAGAGGTAAGTATCGGGAAGAAGTGGGAGGGGAGCTGTTGCATTGGGGTAAATTGTAGTCAATGTCATGAGGCAAAGTGTATGTGAACTTCTGTATGGAAAGTGAATTTGCTCTGTAAACTTTCACTCAAATCACAATAAAAAAAAGAAAGAAAAATAAAAACATCAAAAACACAGTATTATAACCCCTCAGAAGAATAAAATACCATTTTTTAATCTTCATATTTAATAATTCTGACATTTGCTAGAATAAATAAATTTTAAAAAGGAGCTCTGGTGCTACAGTGGTTAAAGCATGTGGCTGGTAAACAAAAGGTTGGTAGTTTGAACCCACCAGCTGCTCTATGGGAGAAAGATGAAGCAGTATGCTTCCATACAAGTTTACAGACTTGGAAACTGTAATGGGGCAGTTTTACTTTGTTCTATAGAGTTACTGTGAGGTAGAGTTGACTTGATGACAGTAGGTTTGGTTAATTTATATATATATAAAAAATGGAGAGTTTTAAAAATGTGTGCTTATAGCAAAATGAAGGAGATTCTCACACCCAGCTTCCAAAATAAAATGCAGCATATATAACCTGTTAGTTTCAGAAGTGTGTCTCTTTACACTAGTCAAATGGACCAGGTAATTGTGTCACCCTGACCTGTATGTTCAGAGGATGAAACTTACAGTCTGTAAGTCACAGTTTCCTCTATCAAGGGATAGTTATAGAAGAACAATTTTTTGTTGTCCTTGTTGTAGTTTGTGGGTTTCTTTGTCAGTCTGTTTGGTCTCCTTTCAACATTCCTTGGCTTTCATATCACCTACCCCTGAGGGAGGTATTAAGCCATTTACCTTTCCCTAGATTTTCTCATATCACAAAGCTTGGGCTTTCTTACACAGAAATAAACCATTGATTGCTCTGTAGACTGCTGCAACAGAAGCAAGTTTAAAATTAGCTTAAATTGATGCCTCTATTCCCATTTCTGAAGGGTCTTCAGCAAAATATCTGCTAGCCAGTTTTGCAACATATAATGTTTTTTATCCACGGGATTCAGATTAGATTTCTCTACCTTATTGGTTTTATTTCCTGGCTTATGCTGCAGTTATGTTCAAAGGATCAATAAAACAAGGTTACGAGTAGAAAAGGAAGACAGAAATTGTGATTTCCTTTTTCTTTCTTACTTTTAATTAACAGTTTTATTTAAAGAAAGATTAATTGTTGGATAGATAAGATTTAATGTTTTTATGAATAATAATTCCCTTGCTGTCATAGAAAAACAGAAAGAGAATGATCTGGAACAATCCCTTAGTGTTATCTATTGCTGTGTAACAATTACTTAGTGACTTAAAACAACAAACCGTAATCTACTTTCTAAAGGATAGCAATCCAGGTTACAATCATGTTGTTGAACTGGATGCAGCCTCATCTGAAGTTTTGACGGAGGAGGGAGAAACCCCTCCAAACTCACGTATGTGGTTGTTGGCAGGCCTTGGTCCCTTACATGTGAGCCCCCCCAACTATAATGTCTCATGACATGGCAAGTAGTTTCCCTCATGGTGGGAATGCAAGATAGAGTAATAGAGAACATCCAATATGGAAGCCACAGTCTTTTTATAAACTGATTTTAGAAGTGGTGTATCCCATCACTTAGGAGCTCTGGTAGCATAGTGCCTAAGGCACTTGACTGCTAACCAGAAGGCTGGCGGTTCAAACCCACCAGCCACTCCTCAGAAGGAAGGTTGGGAAATCCACTTCTATAGTGATACTGCCTCAGAAACCCAAGGGGGGGTCACTATGAGTCGGGTCCAACTCAACGGTACATAACAACAACAACAACATCCCATCACTTGTGCTCTATTCTATTTTTTAGAAGTCAGTAAGTCTCAATCATACTCAAGAGGATGGGCATGTGATAATACAATGGCATGAATACTAGGTATCAGGGACAACTGGGGGACTTCTTAGAGGTTGCCTAACACACATTCTTTCTAGTGAAGCATGTATTATATGTGTGTGCTTATACTAAATATCATATTTTCTGATTTGTTCACTTGAAAATTTTTTGCTTTTCCATACATGATATTCCTTCTCCTTGAATTTTAAGAAAGATACATCATGCTAATGTAAAAATTTATTTGGTAATGGTGATTCTGTAATTTATATAAAATCTCAATAACCAAATAGAGGAAACAAATGGATGGGGGCCATTTTCAGTGAAATAAAGTCTTCTGAAAATCTACCCCTCCATAAGTGTGTTGAGAACACTGGCCAAAAATTTCAAAATCAACTGTTTTCTGACCTCTATAAACAAACTAAAGTCTTACAACCGTCTCAGGATGATTTGTTTAAGAAAAATGCCTGAATCATGGTAAGAGCTGTTAGCTTGTGACATATTAACTTGCCCTAATCCTATCTCCCTTTCCCTAACTCTGGAAAGATTTGAAAACCAATCCTCACAAGTATTGTAACTGAAAATGAACAGCCTACAGTCCACTGGAAATGGCAGAAAGGATTTACAGCTCTTCAATGCCACATCCCAAAAAGAACTGCCACTGTTTGACTTGTAAGCTCCCTAAAAAACTTCATTCTCAGGAATGGTCTTTATTTGCCCTGACTCAGAGCTTGTTCTTTGCAAATAGCCATATGCATAGAGTGTTTGTTGAAAACCACCCACTGCCATTGAGTTGATTCCGACTCAGCAGCCCCATAGAACAGAGTAGAACTGCTCCATAGGATTTCAAAGGCTGTAATCTCTATGGAAGTAGACTACCACATCTTTCTCCCATGAAGCAGCTAGTGGTTTCAAATTACCTACCTCTTGGTAGGTAATCCAGATAAGGGGCAGGAGGCAGGACCTAGCCCCCAAAGGTAGGAAAGGGAGGGAGTGCCGGGGACAACAAAAGTGGCTGGATCCAGGATCCACATAAGGAATGGGAGGCAAGACCCAGCCCCCAGAGGCATGAAAGGGAGGGAGCGCCAGGGAC
>NW_006921948.1:603805-605330 GCF_000298275.1 Orycteropus afer afer
GTCATCCTGTGGGGCTTGCACATTGCTGTGAGGCTTGTGGCTGTGTTATTGGTGTTTCAAATGCCAGCAGGGTTGCACATGGTGCACAGGTTTCAATGCAACTCACAGATTGAGACAGACTAGGAAGAAGGAAGAGGCCACCCACTTCTCAAAAAAATTGTCCAGGGAAAACCTTATTAATAGCAGAGAAACACTGTCTGATACATTACTGGGAAACTTTATGAATAGCCTGGAAACATTGTCCAACAAAGTGCAGGAAGATGAGCCCCTTGGGTAGGAAGGGACTAAAAATAGGACTGGGAAAGAGCTGCCTCATCAGAGTAGAACCAACCTTAATGATATGGATAAAGTAAGTCAGGACCTCCATGTGCTGACATGACGTGACTCAAATTGAGGAGAAACAGCTACAGATATCCATTAATAATAGGAGCAAAAAATGCACGAAGTATGAATCTAGGAAAATTGGAAGTTGTAAAAAATGAAATGGAACACATAAAGATTGATATCCTAGAAATTAGTGAACTGAAATGGACTGGTTTTGGCCATTTTGAATCAGACAACCATATGATCTACTGTGCCAGGAATGACAAATTGAAGAGGAATGGTGTGGCATTCATCATCACAAAAAATGTTTCAAGATCTCCCCTGAAGGACGCTGTTGTCAGTGATAGTATAATAGTCATACACCTACAAGGAAGACTTGTTAATACTACTATTATTCAAATTTACACACCAACCACCAAAGCCAAAGATAAGAACATTGAAGTTTTTATCAACTTCTGTAGTCTGAAATTGACTGAACATGCAATCAAGATGTGTTGCTTATCACTGGTGATTGGAATGCAAAAGTTAGAAACAAAGAAGAATCACTGGTAGTTGGAAAATTTGGGCTTGGTGATAGAAATAATGCTGGAGATTGCATGACAGAATTTTGCAAGACCAATGATTTATTCATTGCAAATACCTTTTTTTCCACAACACAAACAGTGGCTATACATGTGGACTTCACCAGATGGAGTACACAGGAATCAGATTGACTACATCTTTGGCAAGAGGTGAAAGAAAAGCTCGATATCTTCAGGCTAAACAAGGCCTGGAGCTGATTGCGGAAAAGACCATCAAATGCTCATATGCAAGTTCAACTTGAGTTGAAGACATTTAAAACAAATACACAAGAGCCAAAAGGACTATATCCTTCTTGAATTTAGAGACCATCTAAAGAATAGATTTGATGCATTGAACGCCAATGACCAAAAACAAGAAGAATTATGGTTATGACATCAAGAGCATCATCCATGAAGAAAACAGGAGGTCATTAAAAATATGAGAAAGAAAGACAAAAATGGATGTCAGAAGAAACTTTGAAACTTGCCCTTGAGCGAAGAGTAGCTAAAGGAAATGGAAGAAATGACAAGATCTGAACATAATATTTCAAAGAGCAGCTCAAGAAGACAAAGTCAATTATTATAATGAAATGTGCAAAGACCTGGAGCTAGAAAGCCAAAAGGGAAGAACAGATTCAGCA
>NW_006921948.1:607750-608543 GCF_000298275.1 Orycteropus afer afer
CATATAACTCCCACCTGCCTGTCAGTTTGTCATACTTTTGTGCTTTGCATGTTGCTGTGAGGCTGGAGGCTATTTCACCAGTATTTCAAACACCATCAGGGTCACCTATGGTGGACAGGTTTCTGTAGAGCTTCCAGACTAAGACAGACTCAGAAGAAGAAAGAGGCCATACACTTCTCAAAGAATTGGTCAGTGAAAACCTAACGGATAGCAGTGAAACACTGTCTGATATATTACTAGAAAATTTTATGAATGGCCTTGAAACATTGTGCTGGAAGATGAGCTCCTCAGGTTGGAAGGCACTCAAAATATGACTGGAGAAGAGCTGCTTCTTTAGAGCTGATCTTAATGATGTGGATGGAGTAAAGATTTTGGGACCTCCATTTGCTGATGTGGCATGACTCAAAATGAGAAACAACAGCTGCAAACATCCATTAATAATCAGAACATGGAATGTATTCAATATTAATCTAGGAAAGTTGGAAGTTGTTAAAAAGGAAATGGAATGCATAAAGATTGATATTCTAGGCATTAGTGAGCTGAAATAGACTGTTTTTGGCCATTTGGAATCAGACAACTGTATGATGTACTATGTCAGGAATGACAAATTCAAGAGGAATGGTGTGGCTTTCATCATCACAAAGACGGTTTCAAGACCTGTCCTGAAGTACAATGCTGTCATTGATAGGAAAATATCCATACACCTACAAGGAAGACCAGTTAATATGACTATTATTCAAATTTACACACCAACCACCAAAGGCAAAGATGAGGAAATTGAAGATTTTTACCA
>NW_006921948.1:609728-622020 GCF_000298275.1 Orycteropus afer afer
ATATTTGTACCCATTCCAAAGAAAGGTGATCCCACTCAATGTGGAAATTATTGAACAATATCATTAATATCACACTCTAGTAAAATCTTGCTGAAGGTAATCCAAAAATAGTTGTAGTAATATATTGACAAGGAACCTCCAGAAATGCAAGCTGAATTCAGGAGAGGATATAGAACGAGGGATATAATTTTTGATGTCAGATGTATCTTGGCTGAAAGCAAAGAATACCAGAAAGATGTTTGAGTTTTATTGACTATGCAAAAGCATTTGATTGTGTGGACCATAACAAATTATGGACAACATTGAGAACAAGGGGAGTTCCAGGACACTTAATTGTGCTCATGAGGAACCTGTATATAGACCAGGAGGATGCCATTCAAACAGAACAAGGGGATACTGCATGGTTTAAAATCAGGAAGGAAGTGCATCAGGGTTGTATCCTTTCACCAGATGTGTTCAATTTGTATGCTGTGCAAATAATCTGAGAAGCTGGACTACATGAAGAAGAGCGTGGTATCAGGATTGGAGGAAGGTTCATTAACAGTCTGCAATACGCAGATGACACAACTTTGCCTCCTGAAAGCAAGGATGACTTGAAGCACTTACTGGTGAAAATTAAAGACTACAGTCTGCAGTATGGATTACATCTGAGCATAAAGAAAACAAAAATCCTCACAACTGCACCAATGAGGAGCATCATGATAATTGGAGAAAAGAGTGAAGCTGTTAAAAATTTCATATTACTTGGTTCCACAGTCAACACCAATGGAAACAGCAGTCAAGACACTAGATGATATTGCACTGGGAAAATCTGCTGCAAAAGACCTCTTTCAAGTGTTGAAGAGAAAACATATTTCTTTGAAGACTTAGGTGCACCTAACCCAAGCCATGTTATTTTCAATTACCTCATATGCATGTGAAAGCTGGACAATGAATAAGAAAGAATGAAGAAGTGTTGATGCTTTTGAGTTGTGGTGTTGGCGAAGAATGCTGAAAGTACCATGGACTTCCAGAAGAACTAACAAATCTGTCTTGGAGGAAGGGAAGCTGGAATGCGCCCTGGAAGCAAGAATGGCCAAAATTCGTTTCATCTACTTTGTTATGTTGTCAGAAGGAACCATTCCCTGGAGAAGGATATTATACTTCGTAAAGTGGAGGGTCAACAAAAAAGAGGAAGGCCCTCAACAAGATGGATTGATACAGTGGTTGCAATGATGAGCTCAGGTACAGCAAGGATTTTGAGGCTGGCACAGGGCTGGATGGTGTTTCATTGTGTTGTATAGGAGGTTGCTATGAGTCAGAACCGATTCGATGATATCTGGCAATAACAACAACAACAATATATAAAGAATATACTGAAAACTTCAACACCTCAACATTAAAAATACAAACAACCCATATCAAAAATGGGCAAAAGACTTGAACAGAACTTCACTAAAGACAGTATGCTGCTGCCCAACAAACACATGAGGAATTGCCCATGATCTTTAACCATTAGAGAGATGCAAATCAAAACAATGATGAGATATCATCTCACCCCAGCAATAATAGCAAAGTTCAAGAGGACAGAAAATAACAAATGCTGACAAGGCCGCAGAGAGATTGGAACTCTTGTGCACTGCTGGTGGGATTGTAAAATGGCACAACCATCGAGGCAAACATATGACGTTTCCTTAAAAAACTGAAGATAGAAATACCCTTTGAACCAGCAACTCCATTACTGGGAATATATCCTAAAGAGGTGAGACGCAGTGCACCAACAGACACATGCACACCTATGTTCATTGCAGCACAATTCACTACAGCAAAGAGATGGAAACAACCTAAATGCCCATCAATGGACGAATGGATAACCAAACTATGGTACATTCACACAATGGAATTCTATGCTACATTAAAGAACAATGAGGGATACACAAATCATCTCACAACGTGGATGAGCCTGGAAGACATTATGCCGAGTAAAATAAGTCAATCGCAGAAGGACAAATACTGTATGAGCCCATTATTGTAAAAAGACAAAGAAGGGTTTGCTTGAGAAAGGGAACTCATTTTATAGATTACTGGGATGGGGAGGGAAGGGGAGGGATTAATTTGGGGCTAGATGGGGGCCACATGCTGACGTGGGTAAGGGGAGGGATGGTACAGAAAGAGTCTATTGACCACTATGATAACATTGGGAAAAGGGAGGGCACTGAATTGTGCACATAAAATATAGATGACAGACACTAATACCAACCAGTATATCCAAAATACTGCATTACCATTAGCACCAAACACCAGGCTACAGATAAACACATAAACATCTGAGAAGATGATATGGGGTCAGTGAACAGGATTATACTATAGACCAATGATAGATTCAGCTGAGGCTAGTCTTGCACAGATACCAGTGATACAAAATACCTGCAATCCTTACAGAAACAGCAGAAGACATCACAGGCACCCAGACACTGTGGGAGAGAGATCCAACGGATCTACCAACTCAGGACCATAGTACTGGGGAACACCAGATTCAATTGGCACAACAAAATACATAAAAGCCTTGTTCTTCATCCTACATTGGTGACTAGTGACTGGGGTCTTCAAAGCTTTCAAGTGGCTATCTAAGATGCAGCTAATGGTCTCCTATCATCGGAAGCAAATAAGAATGCAAAAAAACAAGGATATTTGGAAGCAGTCAGCCCTAGGATATGATGGCTCTTGAGACCAAAAGAAGAATATGGTGACCGGCTATCAATTCCAACCACTCAGGAAAGGATCAAATCTGGAGATCCTGGATAGACTGGGACGAAAAATGTGAAACAGAATCCAAAAACTCAATAATGACCAGAATTACTGGTTGGATGGAGTCTGGTGAGACCCCCAATACTATGGCCCTGGGATACATTTTGGGGATGGAATAAAACTCACTCCCAGGGGCTGGCTCTCAGCCCAATAGTAAACAATATGTACATGCAGACCACTCAACCCAGGGTGACGCATCCACATACTCTATGGAGATGCATCCCTTGTACCAATCGACCACGGGACACCAGAGGGACAACATTCCCATGGAGGAAATGCAGGACACACAGGAGTGCATAACTATGAGGGGCACAGGATGGGGGGTTACTGGGCAGGAAGGGGAGGAGACTGGGTTAGGGTTGAGGATGGTAAATGGGGAGTGAAACCAAATGTACACGAAATGTTGAATGTAAAACAATCTTTGCTCTGTAAACTTGAAATTAAAGCACAATAAGAAGAAGAAGAAGAAGAAAGATAGTCAATAACAAGTGTTGTCAATGATGTGTAGACATCAGAACCCTCATACATTGCTGGTAGGAATGTGAAATGATATAGCTACTGTAGAAAACAATTTGACCATACCTCAAAAAGTTAAACATAAGAGTTACCATATGACCCTGCAATTCCATCCCTGCATGTATACCCAAGGTTGGGCAATCTACTTCCGTAGTGATACTGCCTCGGAAACCCAAGGAGGGGTTGCTATGAGTCAGGTCTGACTGGATGGCACATAACAAAAACCACAACGTGTATACCCAAGAGAATTGAAAATGTATGTCCCTTGTATGTTCCCAAGTGAAAGTTCTTTCTACTTAGCATGCATCCACGCACTTGAGAAAGCAGACTGATGAACAGTATAAAATTTGTATTTTATATTTAGATAACAGGTGCCATCACCAGTGTCTCTTATCTATTACAGCAGGGTTGACAAGCCTTAAAAATATAAAGTTATATATTTGAATTAGTTGGTCTTTGAAGAGAAAGTATGTCTTTAACAGTATTTTGAAAGTCTGATTTTTCGTAAAATAAGTTTCTATTATTTTTGCAAATGGATGGATAAAATTCATGGGAACCAACTCTTCATGTCCTTGCTGCTCTGGTTAAGAGGATGTATATTTCTTCCCATTTAATGTAACCACGAAAAAAAAGCAAAACCAAAAAAAAAACCCAAACTCACTGCCATTGAGTCAGATCCGACTCAGTGTGACCCCTCCTTGGGTTTCCGAGGTGGTATCACTACGGAAGTAGATTGCCCCATCTTCCTTCTGAGGAGTGGGTGGTGGGTTTGATCCACCAGCCTTCTGGTTAGCAGTCAAGTGCCTTAGGCACCACACTACCAGAGTTCCCATACTGGTGATTAAGATGTAGATCTGGAAGTGGCAAAGGCTCACAATTCTTGAAATTTGGATTCCGTTTCTGAGAAAGGTCACTGCTGATTGATTCTTCTTTGGAATTATTTTATCTCATTAAAAATGAAACGAGCAAACACAAACCACATGATTCTAATGTTGGCCATCATCACAGCTGCCTGTTTTGCAAACACCACTGTGAGCCCTTAAGCTCTGTTGCCTGGCCCACTTGCATACTGTGGCGTTAGTTTTCTCTTCAGATGAAAAACATTGAAGCTTGGTGTTCACTGCTTTAGTCCAAATCGCCTCATTTGAATTGGGAGTCTTCATATTTAATGGAGCTCATGTTGGCAAGAATGATGGTTTTTATGCCATGCAGGTATAAAATAGGCCAATGTAGAGGGGAACCATATCTCGACTCGTTCAGAGGAAATATGAGCCAACCTGTCAAAATTTCATTTAATTGATATAAACCCAGGAGTTGGTCAGGTGTATTCAGTACAAACCTTCTCTGGCGTTTAAGAAAATTTCCAGCTGAATAGAATTTGACATTTTAATAAAAGGAAGTGTGGCATTATGCTGCAGTCAGCATGCCTGAATAGAAACAGTCAACCATGCCGAGAAGATTATAGAGCCTTTCCTCATGCCCTTTAACTTGAATCCAGTAATCAAAAGATTGATTTAGTTCTCAAACTTAATTTGCAGCTCTAATTTTATTATTTCCCAAACTAGCTAGATCTTTTAGATCTATTGGATCCTCAGCAGCTGTGTCTCTGTTTGCACTATCGGGATATACCTTCAAACCAAATCAAACTCACTGATTTGATTGCGACTCACAGCAACCCAGTAGGACAGAGTAGAAGAACCCCATAGGGTTTCCAAGGCTGTAATCTATACCACAGCAAAGCCCAAACCAAACTCACTGATGTCAATTGATTCAGACTCACAGCACCCCTAGAGGATAGAGAACTGCCCCACATGGTTTCCAACTCTGTAAATCTTTATGGAAACAGACTGCCACAGCTTCCTCCCAAGGAGTGGCTGGTGAGTTTGAACTGGTGACTTTTTAGTTAGCAGCGAGGCGCTTAACCACTGAGCCACAGGGCTCCTTGGGGATATACCTTACTCCTCAGTTATCACTCACCATAATGAGACGACGAAGAAGAAAAGGCCATAGTCATTGCTCTCCTTTGAGTCAAAGCATGTCCGTGACTCCAGGAACTGAAATAATCTTTTTCCTTTGGATGGAAGGATGTGAGGCTTAAGGGTTAGGGAAATTTCAAGAAATAAAGAAAAAATGATCTTCAGTAGTTCAGGGGAAAAATTATCTAGAGTTATTCGTTTAATGCACACTGGAGTCCAAAGGCAAAACAATAACAAAAAAGAATATTGGGACTCATAAAAAGGATCGTTTATGTGGATAAATATCCCTTTTGAAAACAAGACTATTAATCTTTCTTCTAAACAAAGAGGTATTTCCATTTGTTGTATATGTTATGGTACATCAGAAAACTCTGTTAAACTGTTGAAATGTATACGAAAATAACAGCCTCTTACTGTAAAGCCAAGCTGCCTAATTTTTCTTAGATGATATAGAAAGGCAATTTTTAAGTTAGCTGGATGTTGAGAAAGAAGTTTTTCTATGCATGTAGGACCTAGTCCTTCACTAAATACTTCATTTCTTCCTTTTGACCTTTAGGCCTAGGAAGGGCGGATACAGGCTGCACTGAACAAAGTCTGGCCATTCTCGCCTCCAAGGAGCATTCTGGCTGCACTTCCTCCAGGACAGACCTGTTAGTTCTTTGAGCAGTCCATGGTACTTTAAACATTCTCCGCCAGCACCACAACTCAAAAGCATCAATTCTTCTTCGCTCTTCCTTATTCATTGTCCAGCTCTCACATCCATGTGCGGTGATTGAAAATATCATGGCTTGTGTTAGGCACACCTTAGTCCCCAAGGAGACATCTTTGCTCCTTAGCACTTGAAAGAGGTCCTTTGCAGCTGACTTGCCCAGTGCCATACGTCCTCTGATGCATCATGTAATACGTCTCTAATCATGACTACATGCTCTCATATCTTGTTTTTTCTATTTAATATGCCTGTACCAGCCTAACCACCCCTCTTCCCTGCAATTTCTCAATTCAAAAAGTCTAAAAGTTAGCTTTGATCCATCTGGCCTTTGGGCTTCAATTTTAATGGAGAGAGAACTTCTGGCGTGTTTGACCAATGCTTTACTCCTCCTTTTTTTTCTCACTTCTAAATAAATACTCTCTGTGCTTGATAATGCCATCAAGTTTCTCTACTTCATCTCTAAAATGATTAAGTATTCAATATAGAGTAAAGATTCTTAGTCTCACTCTTGAAAAACATTTTGATTCTGTAAATGAAGTTTAAAAAATCCATTCTGTTTTTTTTCTCTCTCCCTCTCTGATGCACGTACACAGTTACACACACACACAATCAATAGAGGAAAACCTTTACCTACCCAGCATGGAAGACTCTCAAAAAAAGGGTGTTGTGTTATATGTTCAGAGTCCAGGCCCTAAATACCGATCACCGGCATTTTTCCCACCGCAACAATGTTAGCCAGAAAGAGTGAGCAGTCTTACTCTGTGCCCTGACCCCCGTTACTCCTCCATTGAGCTCCCAGCCCCAGCTCCCCATACTGTGAACATCTTTGTCTCATTGGGTCCCATTCCCTCAGAGCTGAAATAGTCCCCTCTGCTTTGGGGGTTTGAGGGTATGAGTATAATTCCCATGTGTGCTTCCCAATCGTCTTTCCGAGTTGCCAGCCTTGGACGGTCTCTGACACGGCTCCTTGACCCATGCAGAACTGGAAGGCGAATCCTCAGAGGAAGCCTTTGCAGGCATTCTGATCCTCCCTCCTGTGCACAGCGCTAGCACCTGCTCTGAATAGTGAGTAGTCTGGAGAGCTGCCCGAGCCTGTTCTCAGGTGGGCTGGACAGAGGTCCTGGTGTCTGCGGAAAGAGGCTATAAGCTAGATTACTGATCGATGCAGCGCACAATACTGCTTCACTCCTGCAGGCATAAGCCAGGGCACCAGAGAAGGGGAAGGGCTCTCCCGTTTCATGATTACAATGAATACACTCAGTTATGCACTGGGACTTAGGTTTATTCTCGGTAAAACCTAATGAAAGGATCTTGCCACTGCAGAGCCAGGAGCTGTGCTGCACCCGGTTCTTTTTCCAGGGAGCTGCAGAGACCCTCCTGCCTAACTATCCTCCCTGTGGCATCCCTCCCTGGGGCTGCTCTTGCTGTGTTGTGTTGCCTAGGAGTCCCATCCTGACTTGGTCCTTTGAGAGAGGCAAGGAGGGCCATGAGAAGCATTGCTCACTCCTGAGTCTTTTGCCAAAATACATATCTTCCCAGGTATCATTTGTTTTCATAATTACTGTGATTATGTATTAGTACCTTGGAAGGTGCAGTGAGTCCAGCGCTGGAGATGCTGTTTCATTAGAGATTGTTTTAGGGGAAGGAAGCAGTAACCATGTCCTTGGGTAACACCAGGAGGGAAAGTCCTGGCCCCAGTTGGTGGCATAAACATGGAGCTGGAGGTGAGGGAGGGAGCCTGAACTTCCTGACGATACATATATAGGGTCATGTCAGAGTGACAGCAGTGTAAATTAGCAATGAAACTTCCAATAGCAACTATATTGTGTACCACCAGATGCCTTTCCAAGATGGAAGCAGGGGTAAGAGTAAGTACAATTTTACTTCAAAGAGGAGAGATGGAATTTAGGGTAGTGGGAGGGGGCATGTGATTCATCCACTTACTGTACATTTTCTAAGTGATGGCAGGATGAGGGAAGGTGGAAATGGCAAATATGTGGCCCTCAGAGCGCTAAGGCAAGCTAATAGCTAAGCCACACTGAGATTATGATATACATGTGTTGTTAGTTGCTGTGGAGTCAATTTTGCTCATGGTGACTCCATGTGTGAAGAGCTTAACTGATTGCACCACCCAGGGACCCTTATGATTATTTATGTATCTCTGTATGTATGTATATATGTATGTACATACCCACACACACACACACAAACACACACATGCATTCTCACCTCTCTCATGTCCTTGACAGTTTTCTGCCTTTCCGGGAAAAGTGTTGGCTAACAGAATGGCCACAGCCACAGCCAATTGAGATGCTAGTACTCCATCAGCTATGGTACCTGGACAAGCAAATCCTTCCTCTCGCCAGGACTTGATATGTGTGTAACCATAGATGAAGTTGGTACAGAGGGGATCACTTGAATGTTAATTGCATTATAATGAATGAAAAATGTATGCTCAAAATGCAGAGGTACTTCAACAAAAAAATACACTTGAAAATTCGGCGCATTGAAAACAATCTAAATGATGTAGTCCCAAACAAATTATTTCATTCTTCATTTGAATTATGCTAGGGACATAGTTATGTCCAGATGTTCCTATGTAGATTTAAAAATAGTTGAGTATTAATCGCCAGCATCTGACTCCTCCTAGCGTGCTTTCATTACTGTTCACACCTTTGGAATAGGGGATTTGATATACTGTTCAGCCTTAATGATCCTATGATTGTTGATCTTCCCAGGCCAGAAGCATACAGGTCCTGAATCCTGATATGAGTGCTGCTTTCCAAACCAGCAGAGGGTAGACGTGCTGCAGAAGTGATTCTTGCAGCATCTTAAAGGAGAGAGGCTGGTTGGTTTGCTATTGGACATCCCCTAGGTAAAGAAAGCTTGATTTGTAATGCGCATTGTAAATGTGAGGGAGACGCTAGTGTGAGGTGAATCATTAAGAAAAAACATTGCCATGACTTGTTGATTTTGAGGTTGCTATGTCTGTACAACTGACCCCCGACTGATTTTTAGACTAAGTAGCTTATGACACCCAGGAACTTAGAAGAATTGCCCTCAGGTCTTATTTATTTTAGGCAAGAGATTCAAACAGTGTAGTATAGTTTAAGTTTCTTAGAATTTCACAGAAGAGAAAATACAGATAGTAAACAGACACACAGAGAAGGCTTAGCCTTGCTAATACAAAAAAAAGGGGGGGCGCAGCTGAACACAACCATGGAGTATCATTTTCACCCATTACAGCAGCAATAACAAAAAGAAATCTAACATCATTCACTAACAGTGACACTGCATTGGAAATGACACACAGATACACTCTTAGGTGCAGAATTTGGCGTTATTTATCGGGAAAGAAGTGTAGCAATATGTTGCAGAATCCTGTAGATGGGCCATCAGTCGAGTATTCTCTATCAGGTATATCAAAGGCCAGACTTTTATTTTATTTTATTTTATTTATTTTAAGAGCTTGTTTTACATTCAACGTAATGTGTACATTTAGTTTCACCTTCCATTTAACATGTCCAACCCTAACCCAGTCTCATCCCCTCCCTACCTTGTAACCCTCCCCCTGTGCCCCCCATATCTATCCACTCCTGTTTGTCCTGCATTTCCTCAGTTTGAATGTTGGTCATCTGGTGCCCTGTGGTCCATTGCTCTAAGGGATGTATTACCAGAGAGTATATGGGTGCGTCATCCTGGGTTGAGTGGTCTGCGTGTACATCTTGTTAACTATTGGGCTGAGAGCCAGCCCCTGGGGGGTGTTTTATTAGAAGCACAGAATGTATTCCAGGGCCATATTATTGGGTGGTCTCACCAGACTTCATCTGAGCAGTAATTCTGGTCATTATTGAGTTTTTGGATTTTGTTCCATGTTTTCCCTCCCACTCTATCCAGGATCTCTAGACTTGATCCTTTCCTGAGTGGTTGGCATTGGTAGCTGGCTGGGCACCATCTAGTTCTTCTGGTCTCGAGAGCCATTGTGTCCTATGGCTGATTGCTTCCAAATGCCCTTGTGTTTTTTTTTTTTTTTTGCATTCTTTTTTGCTTCCGATGCTAAGAGACCATTAGCTGCATCTTAGATGGCAGCTTGAAAGATTTTAAGACTCCAGTTGCTACTCACCAATGTAGGCTGTGGAACAAGGCTTTTATGTATTTTGTTGTTCAAAGGTCAGATTTTTGATAGATACATCTATCCCTTGTGGCATCAACTTCAGAAAATTATGAATGTCCTCTAAGCAGTCCTCAAGCCTGTCACCATTATGATTCTGTTTTGTGTGTGATATTTTGCAGACCTCTTTGCCAAAAGACACATCTCAGGGTTTTCTATGCCTGCAAATTTATCTAGAACAATGTTTTAAGTAGTAAATACACAATGCATATTTTACAATTAAATGTAAACTTTTAGTTCTTATCAACACTTGACATAAAAAATATGCATGTGTGTGTTTATGCAAATTTGTATATGTGTTTAAGGCAGTGTTCCACAGTTTTTGGAAAATAATAAATATTTATGCACTCATTCAAAAAATGTGTGACAGATACCAGACACTGTTCTAGGTTCTAGGCACTGGTGTTATAACAGTGGAGCCTAGAGTTTAGTGGAGGGAAAATGGAAAATAAATATGAAAAGTGGCTTATATAATGTGAGATAATAAGTGATATGGACAAATTATACAGCAGAGTAACAGAGATTAGAAGTGCTGGTGGTGGCTTACAATTGTAAATGGGGTGAGATGGATGCCGCTTACTGAAAAGGTGACAGTTGAACAAAGGCTTAACTGACATGTGGGCATGAACTATGTGGATAACAGGGAGAAGAGTGTTCCAGATAGAGGGAGCAAGGGCAAAAACTCTGTGCCTTGACGACTTGGAGAAACACAAGGAGAGTGTAACTGTAGTACATTGAAGGAAGAAGAAATTTAGGTAATAAGAAGTGGAGTGAAAGAGATAATAGAATGAGTGATCAATACGATATTTTTGGCCTTGTTGGATAATACCATAAAAGAAATGGGGGTCATTAGGGAAATTTGAACAGAGGGGTGCCCTGATCTGCCTCCCATTTTAATAGGATCACTCTGGCTGCTCTGTTGAGAGGTCACGATAGAGAGTCAAGGGTGGAGGCTGGCAGATGTATGGGAGGCAATTGCAATAACCAAGGTAAGAGATGGTATGGCTTTGAATATAGTGACTAAGGTGAGAAGATGTCACACTCTAGATATAGTTGTTGAAGGACTGAATAAATTATCGAATGGATACTGATTATTTACGTCAAATGCTATGATATTCTTAAATCATTAATTTTATTCATATCATTAAGCATGGTCTTCTTTTTCATGTTTGACACTGCACAGGAGTTATTGCATATGTCGAAATATGTGAATAACAACCTAACCTGGCTGAGCTATGGGTGCTAGGGGACCACAGATTCACTCACTGCCTGGGATCCTATTCACTAGAAGCTTTGCAGTGCTAATGATTTTAAGCTTTTAACTCAGTAAAATGGCAACTTGCTCAAGGTTGTGCACAAATATCAAAATGTTGGAATTTAAATTCCTCAGTGACACTTACATGTATGACCCAAAATTTTGAAAGATTTTGGTCTTGATATTTAGAGTTTTCTTGATTCTTCGTAAAACTCTATCCACTTTGGAGTTCCATGGATGAAGAGACTTGTGGAACATGGAGAGAGTTCAGAGGACTGTTACCAAGATAATTATTAAATCAGTGGATAATAAGAGCAATGAAGAAAGGTTAATGGAACTGGGATTGTTCAGCTTGGAAAATAGAAGGCCAAGAGGGGATTTAATAATGGTCTTTAAGTGAAAAAGAGCTATTACACAGAGAATGCTCGCCAGCTGGTCTCAATCTTCTCTTAGGACGGAGCAAGGAGAATGGAGTGTAAATTGCATCCTGTAGGATTTAGACCAAATACTAGGTAGACTTCATTGACAAGGAATGTTGTTAAACATTGAGATGGCTTACCAGTCCAGAGTTCATCTGACCCCACATCCCAACAGTGTGCTTGGAATTCCAAGCATTCTACCCACTATTGTCAGTTCAATGTATATTTACTGAGAGCTCATTTTGGGCAAGCTAACATGAGTTAAAATGTTTTCTGTGACAGGCCATAGTTCAAATGTACCTACTGGCTTAGAAAGAAAACTGATATAATTTGGCTTGTATAACTAATGAGTTATGAATTCAGAAACCAGAAAGCAGAGTCAAAGATGGCATGACAAAAGACCAGTAAACTTTGAATATGCAGTACTAGAGGGATATAGTATGGAGATGCTGCTTATTG
>NW_006921948.1:624195-626265 GCF_000298275.1 Orycteropus afer afer
ATCCTTGCTCCTCAGCACTTGAAACAGTTCCTTCACGGTTGACTTTCCCAGTGCTACACGTCGTCTAATGTCCTGACTGCTGCTTCCATTGGCATCGATTATAGAACCAGGGGACCAGGTTGGGATTCTAAAATTTAAAAAGACAAGATTCCAAGACACTTTTATCCAGTCTAATTTAATTTCTAAACTTGATTTCTACTTCTCTCACTACACGTTTCCTCCCCTTGAGGGGTGGGGTGTAATACTGCAGTTGGATTGAGAAAGGGATGGACTGAAAATGAAAGTCCTGAATTTCCTTTTGAGGAGAAAGTCAGAAGCCAACCCCTACTATAGTCCCCAACTGAACACAGTATCTATAACTTTAAGCCATCCATTTAATCTGTAGTATGCTATAGTAGAGAGGAGCTCTGGTGGCGTAGTTAAGTCAAAACATTAGTCTGCTAATCACAAGGCTGGTGGTTCGAACCCACCAGCTGCTCCAGGGAAGAAAGATGAAGCAATCTGCTTCTGTAAAGATTTACAGCCTTAGAAACTCAATGAGGGTCACTATGAGTCAAAATTGACTCAATGGAAGCAAGATGCTATAGTAGAAGGACTATGTGTACTTCTGAGTTTATATCTGGTCTTTTTCAACAAGCGTGAGAACTTGAATAAATTTCTTACTCTCTCTGAGCCTTAAATTTCCTCACTGGACTATGAAAACAATTAGTTATCTCAAGGGGTTTCTGTGAGAATGAAAATGCTTAACAAAGTACTTATCACCTAGTAGTATGCTAGTTTCCTACAGCTCTTCCATATAACAAACCTTCAATCACAGAATGACATCTATGTCCTTTTTCTGCTGACAAATTTAAACCTGCTTCACTTCAATCCAACCCCTTGAGTTAGATTACCCTGGCTCTTGTTCATATAGTAAACCATCTGTGTTGCTGTCTTTAAGATATTCACAAATGGTGTGATGCGTAAGGTATTTGACTGCTAACCAGAAGACTGGTGGTTCAAACCCATCAGCTGCTCTGTGGAAGGAAAATGGTGTAATCTACTTCCGTATACCACTACCATGACTCAGACTCGACTTGATGGCAGTGAGTTTATTATTATTATCATTAGTGAAATAAGCTGCTCAAAATGGAACACACAACCCTAAATCTAATCCCATTGGTATATAGTGTTGTGACCTTACTGTGACCTCCCTTGATATGGAAAATATATTTCTGTTAACACATCTTGAAATTGCATTGCTTTTTTGGCAGGGCACTCTACTTTTGACACAAATACTGAGGAATTTTTAGAACCTGGGTTTTCCTTGGAGAAGCTCTAAGTCTGGCTCTGTCTGAAGGTAATACATGGAGTAAATAATCATACTTGACTGTATTGCGCCCAGTGGGTCTTTGATTCTCAGATACCAGACAGTCCTGAATGAGTAAATTCCATTATCAAAAATATCTAAATGACCCATTCAAACACTTGCTCTTTTTCTGGGATTTTTCTTTTCCCTTTCAGCTTCACCTGTCTTGATTCTCCCTCATTTCAAGAAATAAAAAATAACAAACTTTATTAATTAACATAAAATATTTAAGTAGGTCTGCCTACTGTCAGGCCACTGTACCTCCTCTTTCTATCTTAATTACCAAACTTCTTGGAAAAGCCACTTGTATTTGCTGCTGTCACTTTCTCACCTCTTATAAATTTCTCATCCCAAAGCAATCTGGCTTTCCTCTGAAATTGCTTTCTTAAAGGTCACCAAAGACCTAATTGTCAAACTTATTGGTTTTGCTTCAATTATTTGCCTCTCTAGTTCTCTCTTCAGCATTTAGCATTATTGACCATTTGTATCAGTATGATTCTAACCAGGAAAACAGAAACTACCTGAGTATTTAAAATAAAAACTTTAATGCAGGAAATTGTTTACACAGGTAGAGGGAGAATTGACAAATCAAAGAGTGACATGTGAGGTAACCCTAAATTAGAAACATCAGAAAACACAATTTTAGGTAAAGGTAAAAGGAAAGAGGCAGGGTTACCGAAGCCCAGGAGTTAAAATTGCCTGGCTAAAACTAGGATTAGCCA
>NW_006921948.1:626633-635575 GCF_000298275.1 Orycteropus afer afer
CTCTGCTTAACCAGAGGAGACAAAAAAAACAAAAACAAAAAAAAAAAAACCTCATCTGTCACTGAGTTTATCGCAAGTTCAGAATCTTTAGATGGTGCAAAGTTCTCCCCATCAGATTGAGATGGGAGTTCTCCGAGTCTGGTGATCTATGAGCTACATCATAAAGCCACACTTTGTTGATCTGGCTCTCGTCATCTCTCATTTGGATACCTGCGGTAGTCTGCTAATTGATCCCTTTTCCTCAAATTTCTCCCCTGGGCAATTGAACTCACATTCGTACCAAGTTGAGCCAACTGAAATGTCATCTGATCATGTCATTTCTGTTGACGTTGAGTGGAGATAAAATCCAGTCTTCCGAACATGACTTTCAAGGTACTTGACCATCTAGTCACAACCTACATATCCAGCTTTATGCCTTCCATTCCCAGGCACATTCCTTTACTCTAAAGACAGAGTTCCCAAATATACGTTCTTTTCCCAACTCTAAGCATTTGGTAAGGAGCTCTGATGTTCTGTTGTACATAAGATCGCCATGAGCTGTCACATAACAAAATAAAAGGCAATTAGTTAAGCACTGAATGATTATATGTAGTCTTGGGTGGCCCTAACAGTTAAGCCCTTGACTACTAGCCAAATGATTTGAGCCTACCCAGAGACACCTCCAAAGATAAGCTAATGAAAAGTTACAGCGTAAAAAACCTCTGAAGCAGTTCTACTCTCTACACATGAGGCCACCATGAGATGGAATCTCTTCCAACTAACAACAATAATACTAACAATTATAATTATTATTACTCACAACCAAAACATCAAATCATGCCAGTGCAGAGATACATCAGAGTCTGTTGTTGATGATGATGTTAGGTGTATTCTCAACTGAGCTGGACCATCATACCTTACTTGGACTCTAGCTCACTGTACTGTGTTTGGAAAAGATCCCTCATGAAATGAACTGGGGATGTTTGTTCTTGTGGCAGTCTATGATACATTCAATATTCTTTGCCATATCTTAATTCTGATGTATCGCTTCTTCTTTATTCTTTCCCATACACTGTCCAGCTTTCACATGCATATGAGGTGATTGAAAATACCATGCTTTCAGTGAGGCGCACCTTAGTCCTTAAAGAATAGCACTTTAAAGAGGTCTTTTGCAGCAGATTTGACAAATGCAATTATGTCCTTTTGATATCTTGACTGCTGCTTCCCTGGGCGTTGATTGTGGATCCAAGTACAATGGAATCTTTGACAGCTTCAGTCTTTTCTGTGTATATCATGACATTGCTTATTGGTCCAGTTGTGAGAATTTCTGTTTTCTTTATATTGAGGTCTAATCCATACTGTGGACAGTAGTCTTTGATCATCATCAGTAAGTGGTTCAAGTTATGTTCACTTCCAGCAAGCAAGGTTGTTTCATCTGCATATCACAGCTTATTAATCAGTCTCCCTCCAATTCTGATGCCATGTTCTTCTTCATATAGTCCAGTTTCTTGGATTATTTGCTCAGCATACAGATTGAACAATTATGGTGAAAGGATACAGCCTTGATACAGACTTTTCCTGATTTTAAACTATTCACGATTCCCTTGTTCTGTTCAAACAGCCTCTTGATCTACGTACAGGTTCCTCGTGAACACAATTAAGTGTTCTGGAATTCCCATTCTTTGCACTATTATCCATAATTTGTTATGATTCATACATCTAGTGTGTTTGTATAGTCAGTAAAATACAGTTATCATCTTTCTGGTATTCTCTGCTTCAGCCAATATCCATCTGATATCATTTCATACCAAAGAGGCAACCATATGAATATCTTCACTTCTTTCATAGCCTTCAGTGAGAATGATGCCAAGTGAATCATTGTTATGTGTCATTTCTGAGTCATACCAACCCTATAGGCAGAATAGAACTGCTTCATAAGGTTTCCTAGACTGCCGTCTTTACAGGAACAGATCACCACGTCTTTATAGTGGCTGGCGGATTTGAACCACTGACCTTTTCATTAGCAGCTGAATGCTTAAGCAGGGCTCTTTACCAAATGAATCTGACACTGGCAATTATCTGCTCAGTAGGAATCTTGTGGAGTTATCTACGCTGAAATTAATACTGATTGTCTAATGATCGAATCAAGAACCCTGAGTAACTGTCCCCAAGCCACTTTGCAAAGACCATTGTCTTTGGTAGGACAGGTAACTAATAGCAGTGATTGCTAAATATTACAGTAAAATGTTGACTGATGTTATATTTCAAAGTGTAAGGTCCACCTTCAGAAAGTAAATCCAAAGTACGTCTCCTTTAACGCCTACAATTTGCATCATGTCTACTGAGTTCATCGATGAATATGAAACAATTATATGCATAAAATGTAGCCATCTGCATCAGTGTCTTTTGGATTATTGAATTGAGAGCAGAGTTCCTAAAGTTTTATTTCAAACATATCTGCATCTGAATCATTGTAAGATTGCTTTGTGTGAATTCATCAGAATTTCAGATATTTCTGGAAATTTGCATTGCTGATGCTCCTTCCCTTTGTGTTAATGGTGCTCTTCTGGATGTGTTATGCATGTGTGCTGGTGTGCATGTATACTGATAGGAGGTGCAATAGCTCATCCAAGGCAATGCCAGCTTTCTTGATGAGTAGATAATGATGAAGAAATACTTATATCAAGAGCCTCAGCTTTGAAGTCTAAAAAGTCATTACAAAAACCATCAAAAAACAGGCTTTGCTGAAATGTTAACTAGATGAAAATTTTCAGTTATTTTTGAAGAACATCTACTCCCTGAAAAGTACTTCATTGAAAAAGGTGGCCTCCAAAGTTTTTAATCTTCCTTATTTTTGCATGGCCAAAGAACTCTAAAACATATTACCTCGAGAACTGGCAAAGATTGTCATGTCACCTGGATTCATTTACTCCAGCAAGCATCCCACCTGAAGGTAGAGGGTGGAGGCATTAACACAACTTTGACTTGTGAGCTCTGAGTTACAAGGCAAGTCTGATCAGATAAAGGAGAGATAGAAACATCCCATCCTTCTGACCTCCCAGAGCAAAGAAAGGATTATCCAAAATGACTTATGGGAAAAAAAAAGCTGTCCTTGGAATTCAGACTTTATCTTCTGGAGTATAATATGCTGTATTAATAACATGCGTTGCTATGTTGGTTCACTTCTTCAATTTACTGTGACGGATTTATTGTATTACCTGAAATACATGTATGGACACACATATCTACATGCATACACACCCTGAGATTATATTGTTGTATGTAAACACATAAGTACAAGTATCATTAAGCCATGCCAGGAATATAAAACAGCATTTTCACACAGAAATTGTAAAGACGTACCACAGAGATTTGCAATAGGAGTAAGAGTTTTTGGTAGGGATAATGTAATTTAACAGGATACTACTTTTAATTGTGCTTCTAAAATGTCAACTTTGGAACTACAAGATCTTGGAGAGGAAGTATCACAATGGGACATCCTGTCTAAAACCACGGACTGTGTAGCTGAAGATGCACATAAAATGGTCCAATCAACTGATTGTTTTCATGAAATCATTGTCTCTTTCAAAGTAAAAAACCTATGCACACTCCAGTGTGGTTTGTATTCAGTGTGAGGTTGTGACACTTAATCTGCATTCATTGCATGTGGTAGCAGAGTATAAAGGCAGTTTCTTCCTCCCCACTTACATTTAATTTATCAAAGAATACTGATTTCTTTCTTTTTTTCCTTCCTACCACCCTCCCGTTGAGTGAAATACTTTCAACCCCATTCTATTAGGTCGAGGAAACTAAGGCTCAAAGAGGTTAGATAACTTGCCCACATTCACAAGCTAGTAACAGGCAGCCCCAGGATTGAAATCTCAATCTGCCTGATTGCAAATATATCGCTGCTTTCTTACACTTTACTTTTGTTACTTGGCAATCAATGCAAAAGAGAAGGGGGCCACCCAAGGCTGAGGGAGCGCAGTTACTGTCTTCGTGGGCCTGGAAAGTAGAGCTGAAGGCTCAGGCAGAGGGGCGTCCACCCAGAATCTAGAGGGCATTCCAGGACTAGAAGTTGAAGATGACCGGTGAGTAGCTGGCATACTAACTTCAGGTGACCACCTGGGTCCACTTACTGAGTGGAAGTAGGGGAGATGCTGTAATGAGAAAATGAGCAGAGTTTGGCTGGCAGGGGGTGGGGAGCATTGACAAGATGGTCTCAGAACAGAGGATTTAATTTCTTCTGCTGGGTTTTATATTTGCTTGGTGCCTGATATCCCTTCTTTTCCTCCAATTTCTACTGTTTGTAATGGAATTGTCTACCTCGTGCCTGTTTCACCATTGTATTTTGGAATCAGGTAACTTGTAGTCTAGGTTTCACAGGTTGAAGAATTTCACAGCTGAAAGATTTTGCCTGAGGATGGAATCCACCTAAAGTCTCACCTATATTTGATTTAGATGATTCAGAAGATGAGATTGTGGAGTTAAAGTTGATTTAAGAATTTGGGGGTATATGGTGGGGTGAATGTGTTTTGCATGCAGCAAGGACATGAATTTTGAGGACTAAAGAGTGGAAGGTAATGGATTGAGTTGTGTCCCCAAAATATGTGTCAACTTAGCTGTGCCGTGACTCTCAGTATTATGTGCTTGTCTTTCATTTTGTGATGTGTTGTAAACCCTAAATTCTATATGTGAATGGGACAGGATTAGGGTGGATAGTAGTTTGAGTCACAGACTTCCAAGGGGGCATGACTCAAATCCCACCCTTACTCAAGTCACCACCTTTGCTCAAGTACTGAAGTCAAGCCCTTATTCAAGTCATGTCTTTGCATGAGCCACACCTTTTATCTTACAAGAGATCAAAGGAGAAAGAAGCAAGAAAGCACGAAAGAAGAGCTGAAGTGGAGTGCATCCTTTGGACCTGAGATTCCTGGCTGAGAACCTCCTAGACCCAGGGGAAGATTGATGCCAAGACATATGGTGACCTCCAAGGAATGCTGGGCCCATAGATGTTCAAAGGAGACAAGGATCTTCCCTCAGAGCCAATAGAGAAAGAAAGCCTCCCCTTAGAGCCAACACTCTGAATTTGGACTTCTTGCCTCCTAAACTGTGAGAGAACAAATTTCTGTTAACGCCACCCACATGTGGTATTTCTGTTGTAGTAGCTAGATAACTAATATGGGTATGTCAAAGAGTTTAATCTCCCATGTCTGAGGTGACTGTATCTTTCAGGGGCACTCCGGCTTCTATTCCCATCCAGTTGCTGGGGGTCTCTCCTGAGACTTAGGCTCTGCAGAGGGTCCTGGGCTCCAGCTGTCTGTCTCTTGCCACATCCAAGACTGAAGATTTGAACATAAACTCAATGGAAGGTGTGCGTTAAAAGCTTGGGTAAAATGTTGGGGAGCTGGATTTGGAGCTGGGTGGGTGGTGGTTGGGTGTTCAAGATCTTACTCGAGGGACTCTTGATAAGGAGTTTTAGTTCTATGAGGCGTTACCACCCCCTTTACCTCTCATCACAGCACTGGGTCCAGACCTGTACATGCACTGGATTGGCCTTGATGATGTTCCACATCCTACTGTAAGATCTCATTGTAGATTCTATGACCGATACTTGCTTAAAGGACATGAGTTCTGTGACTTCTATAGAAGTCTCTCTCTCTCTCTCTCTCTCTCTCACTGTCCCACTCTCTCTCTCAAATAGGTTAGTGTGACATTCAAAGCACTGTTTGATGTGTTACATAACCCAACCCACTGCCATCGAGGCAATCCTGACTTGTAGTTACCCTATAGAACAGAGTAGAACTGCCCCATAGGGTTTCCAAGGCTGTAAATAGGGAAGCAGACTGCTTCATCTTTCTCCAATGGAGCAGCTGGTGATTTAGAACTGCAGAACTTTTTGGTTAATAGCAGAATAATTTAACCACTGCGCCACCAGAACTCCTTATATGTTACATTAAAAAAAAATCAAACTCACTGCCGTCGAGTTGATTTGACTCATAGCAACCCCTCCTTGAGTTTCCGAGGCAGTATCTCTACGGAAGTAGATTTTAAAAAATAAAAAGAAAAGTTGCTGTGGAGGTGACTGTGACTCACGGTGGCCCTGTGTATCTCAGTAGAACAGTGCTTCACAGGGTCTTCCAGGGCTGTGATCTGTCAGAAGGGGATCACCAGGCCTGTCTTCCAAGGCACCCCAGGTGGATTGGAGCCACCAACCTTTGGTCAGTAGCTGAGTGCCATTCAGGGACTCCTGTTACATAGTAAAGTGGTTCTTACTTGTTTTACCAAAAATGCTGTGTTTCAGTTAATACACTAGGGTTTTTTTTTTTGGGGGGGAGGGGCAGGGAAGATCTGCTACATTACACTATTGGGTCCTACAAAAACTTTCTGTTCACATAATTCCTGATAGTTTTTTTTTTTAAATAAATTTTGCTACTATTTAATTTCTCCTTCATCCTCTAAATATGTTTTTTTTAAAAAAGTTTTTAATTACCAAACTTTACATGTGTCTCTTCTTGTTAAATTTCATCATATTAGATTCACTACTTTGTTTAGTTCTGTGAGTTTTTTTTTTTAAGTGTTCTAGTAGTCACTATTTTTCCTATTTTCAAATCATTTAAAAATTTGTTCAGTGTGGCTTCTTGGCTTTCATCCAACTAATTGACAAAAATACTGAATAAGAAAAGTTTTCCAACAGAGCCCTGTAGCACTGCAGACCTTTCTTCAGATTGATAGATATCTGTGATTAAATTGCACACTTTACATATACTTATTCACACAGGTACTGATCCACTTTATTGTCCCAGCTCCTAGTGCATAAGTTTTCACCATGTCCTCTAGGATCTTACGGCAAGCTTTGTCAGATACCTCTTGAAGTCCAGGGTCACATTGAGCCCTGCAGGCTCTGTCTTTGTATCATTAGGCTAACGGGGTTAAGTGGCTGTGAACCTCAGAACCTGAGTCCATTCTTGGGTTGTAGGGAGGCCTTGAATTTGGTTGTAACTTACTTGCTATTGAATTGACTCTAACTCATGGTGACCTTTTGTATAATAAGCCATCCCCACAGTCTCTGGCCTGCTTGAGTCTGTTGTTGCATCTGTTGTTTAGTGCTTTCCACCCTAGAAGACTCATCTTCCAAAACTCACGGATATATCCATAGCTGTGCTTTCTCGGTTATGTCATCTTGTATATTTATGGTCGGTTGTTTGCTATTTTTGGTTCTCTGTTCAAAGGACTCCCTTTAGTATCTCTTGTAAGATTGGTCTGGTTTTAACAAATTCCCTTAGTTTCTGCTTATCTGGAAATCTCCTAATATCACCATCATATATTGGCCAGCATTCTGTTGTGAACCATAAGGTTTTTATTAGCTATTTTTTCAGAACTAGATTGGCAAGCCTTTCTTCCTAGTCTGTCTTAGTCTGGAAGCTCTGCTGAACCCTGTCCGCTGTGGGTGACCCTGATGATATGGGAAAGACCAATGGCATAGCTTCCAGCATCACAGCGACACCCAGGCCACCACCGTATGACAGACTGACAGGTGTGTAGTGGATCATGAATTAGTCCTAGGCATTTTAAAGAGTCTGATTTGTTCTGGAACTAACCAGAAGAAGCCTTGTGATCTGAAGTGGTCTTATGTAGAGATTCAGATAACCTCTGGTAGTTATAGTTGGTGTCTGTTATCCTTGGTTTTATCATTTATCTTAAAATTCCCTACAACAATTTATGCCGTGTTATAACTTTTTAATCACCTTTCACTGTATGCTGTTATGGATAACTTATATGGAGGACCACTTCTTACAAGTAAATAATTCAATGTGATTTTGCTAGCTTTGTGAAGCCAAGATTGGCATGAATTTGAATTCTATTCATAGGATAGATTATTATTCAAGAATTGTAGTCATTTATTTAATTTATTCTGAAGGTTCTCCAGTTTGCTCTATGAAGAAGCTAAGTGCGCTGGTACTACCTTTCATGAGTTCTGATGTTAGTCTGAGAACAGCAGTGACCTAAGGTTATTAAGTATCAAGATTCAGATGGAGAATATGAGTTCACATTTTAAACACCTTGTTCTTCCTGATAGCTCAGCCACATAAATATGTCAGAAATGGTTTCCACAACTCATAAAACAATTGAATTTCCTATTACTGAGAGTGCATGACAAAAGGCCTACAAATGTAATTATATTTTTTGCATTCTATTTAACAAGCTGACCAATCATGTCAATTTTAGCTCTCTTCAGAAAACACTGTTCTCTGGAACTTTTGCTGTTTCAAAAGAAGTTAGAATCCCTGCAGAGACAGAAGTTAGCTCATACTTTTGGTATGATTCCAGTTTGTATTAAAGAAAATGATGGTAGTTTCTGATGCCTCTCGTACTCAAACTCGAACACTGCTTAACTACTTGGAAAAATAATAACTTAAATGCCTATGTAGTCACACTTCAAATGAATCTTAGTTTGTAGAGTAAAATATCACATTTTGTAGTCTACCATTCCTCATTTTTAGTTGGTGAATTGTATACTATGCTTTATCCTGTTCCTTGGAATTCACTGTTGTTGTTGTTCACTGTAGTAGGTGTCAGTTTCAGCACATCTTCTAGATGCCCTAGTGTCAAGTGCAGCTGTATAAATTGCTTTCATTTTGTTTCATTTCATTTCAACTTCAATGTGTTCCTTACTTCAGCTTGCATGCAGATCGTTGAAAATTCTCTTCATACACAAGAACCTAACATCATCTTTGCATTCGCTCTTTCAAATGTTAACGTCCTTCACTCAAATATTGTTCAGTCTTTTATTTTCTATGTTTATTGCTCCTGTTTAGATCCCAGACTCCTGTGCCCATTTTTCTGCATTGAAATGATAAGTGCTTTTTTACAAAGATCCTACAGGTGATGCTGAAGTTCAGACAGTATTTCTAATCCTTGAATTAACCTGTTACAGGGCTTAGGGTTAACAGGTCAATGGA
>NW_006921948.1:636353-637663 GCF_000298275.1 Orycteropus afer afer
GGTTGGGCAATCTACTTCCATAGTAATACTGCCTCAGAAACCCAAGGAGGGGTCACTATGAGTCGGGTTCAACTCCACGGCAGTGAGTTTGGTTTTTTTGCTTTATGATGGTATGCTCCATGTCCATTCTGAGTGTGATTAGTTTTTCTGTTCTTAATTTTGATTTAACAACTTTTGTTCACCCTTCAGTGAAAATGTGACTCTGCACTCCTCCGTTCCTAGTTCTCCAGTTCTTTCTGCTTCCATTGTGTTAATCTGAACTTGAGTCCCAATTTCTCCTTTGGCTTGACAGTTTGATTGGTTTCCTTATTCAAATGCTATAAATTGACTCCTATCCATTAGCTGTACATTTAGGATTTGAGCTCTAGAGTGGGGTTCAGATCAGGAACACAGTTTTAGGAACCATCCACTTAATAAAAATATTTATATAAGGATTTATCATGTACTCCCACATGTTGTTGTTGTTATGTGCCATTGAGTTGGACCCGACTCATAGCGACCCCTCCTTGGGTGCACATATGTTATCTCATTTGATATTCTGTAAAAGCCTTATTTTGTAGGTGAAGAAACTGAGATTCAGAGAGGCAATAAATGACAGAGCCTGGCTTTAAGCCAATTGCAACTGTTTTTCAGCACTGCAGTGAGACTCCCAATCATTGCTGTCTTACTGATCTGCCCCACAGCCTAGCAGAGAGAGTTCAGGTTGGCTACAAAGCTCTGAAAATCCTTCTGCCAGACTATGGAAACACATTTGGAAATCTTGGCTTTTCTGGAACAGGCAGTTTCCTAGAGCAGTGCAGCTCAGAATTTAATGCACATGTGAACCACCTGGGGATCTTTTGGAAATCTCTGTTCGGACTCAGGAAATCTGGGGTGAGGCCTGAGGTTCTGCATTTCTAACAAGCTGCTGGTTTGTGGAGCCACTTTGAGTAGGAGGCTTGGGTTCTCTGGGTAGTAGAGTCATAACAGAACCCAGAGTAACCAGTCTTTTCTCTCCCACTCTTTATTGGTAACTTTCACTTTGCTGACTAGGGAAGAGCTCATGGGATCATAACTGATGTCTTAATGTCTCTGGGTTCCAGAGCCCTGCTGGCTTGCTAGGAGTGGCTTAGTCCAGTATTCTGATTGGGCATTCTTGTCTTCTCCCAGTGAACAGGAAGCATCAAGCTCTTGGTCTTATTCCCTCTTGCTTTTCTGACTTTGCTTTTCTACATCAGTCTGTGTTAGTTTAGGTAAGTGGTGTGTTTCTAGAGATCTGTCCATTTCTTCCAGATTTTCAAATTTGTTGGAGTACAGTTCTTCATAGTATC
>NW_006921948.1:638207-638943 GCF_000298275.1 Orycteropus afer afer
TATTTCAATGTTTTTAAATTTATTAAGGCTTGCTTTATGGCCTAACGTATGGTCTAACATGGAAAAATGATCCATGTGCACTGGAAAAGAATTTATATTGTGCTGTTATGAAAGTGCTCTGTAGATGTCTATAAGGTCATATTGGTGGATTGTATTGTTCAGCTTTTTTGCATCTTTGTTGAGTTTCTTTCCAGTTGTTCTATCTTTCGTGGAAAGTGGTGTATTAAAGTCTCCCACTCTGACTGTGGAGTCATCTATTTGTCTTTTCAACTCTTAAAGTCTGACTTATGTATTTGGGGGTTCTTTCTTTGTGTCCATAGATATTTACTATGGTTATATCTTCTTGTTAAATTGATCATTTAATCATTGTATAATGTCCTCCCTTGTCTCGTATGGTGGTTTTTGTCTTGAAGTCAATTTGATAAGAAATTAATATTGCCACTCCTGCTCTCTTACAGTTGCCATCTGCTTGATATATCTTTTTCCAACCTTTGATTTTCAGTCTATTTTTGTCTTTCTCTCTAAGGTATGTCTCTTGTAGACAGCATATTGATGGGTTTTGTTTTCTTATCCAATCTGCAACTCTGTCTCTTGAGTGATGCATTTCATCGATTAAAATTCAGTGTAATTATCGACAAGTATGAATTAGTTGCTGTCATTTTGTTATGTGTTTTTTAATGGTGTCCCTGGTTTCTTTGTTCCATATTATTTTCTGTGCTGAGCTCATTATGTTTAT
>NW_006921948.1:640566-642297 GCF_000298275.1 Orycteropus afer afer
AAAGGTAGAGAACCAGAATAATGAAGAAAAAAATGGGAAAAACACAAAAAGAAAAACAAGGAATGGGGTTAACCATGAGAAAGAAAAAAAAAAAATGCAACCAGGACCAGGGAAAATAAAAAAGCTGAAAACTAGAACCTGGGAGGAGAAGAATAAAGAATAATAGTGAAAAGGACAAAAGTAATAATAATAGTAGTAGTTTTAAAACAGACAAAAGCAAACAAACTAAAAAGCAGAAAAAAGAAAAAAAATTGGGGCAGGGTGGGGCAGCACACCCAGGCTCAGTCTGAGCACAGACTGGGATGGGATTCCTGCCAGCCGAGAAGGTGGGTAGGAGTCAGTTATGGCCACACCTCCATTCACCAAGAGGGCGTGAGGTATAAGAGTAACAAGGGGAATGTTGCACCTTTCCAGTCATCTGTGTCTGAAATGTCCTTGAGGTTCCCTGCAAGTGAAGCCTGTTCTTAAGTCCCTGGAATCTGGGAGAATGCTATCACTTTACATATCCAAAATGGTCAAACCACTTGTAAACATTCAAAATGGCTGTGCCCTCCGGACAGGCAAAAGTCCATAGCTCAGCCCGCCTTCCTCTTTGCTCCTTCCCCTTTTATTCACCAGCCACCACAGCAGTCCTCCATGCAGTCACTGGCTAGCAGGGCTGATTTTTAGGTTAATTCTTAGGTCCTACCACCACTCGGCAATATCTAAGCTGTCTGTGCCATCAGGATTGCTGTCAGACTGCAGCTCCAAATGTCTCCTTTGTTCTGCTATTTTCATGCAAATTCTTCTGCTAGTTGGAGTTTAGTTCCCCTTTTCTTTGTTGAAGAGGGGCCATGCAGTTTTTCTGCCTATTCCGCCATCTTACTGGAACTCCCCTGATTTTACTTTGTATGTCAAATAAATGCATAATAACATCCATCCCATTTTGTTTTACTTTTGCCCACCCCCCAAACCAGTCAATTTAAAATAAATGCACAGCTGAAATTTTATGCTCTGTTGCAGCAGCAAGCAAGGCTTCCACTGAGCTAGGAAATGAAGCCCCTTCTATGAGTTGCTTGAAGGAGCTCTGGAGGCACTGTGGTTAAAGAGCTTGGCTGCTAACTGAAAGATCAATGGTTTGAACCCACCAGCTGCTCCATGGGAGACAGATGAGGCAATCTGCATCTATAAAGATTTACAGCCTTGGAAACTCTATGGGGGAGTTCTGCTCTGTCCTATAGAGTCACGATGAGTTGGAACTGACTCAATGGCATTGGGTTTATTTATTTATTTTTTCCCATATACTTAAGATTAGAGCAAAGTGGCTTGATACTTTGGCACCTAAATATAAAATGAGTTCTATATTTTATATAAAATTCTCTATATTACGTATGGTAAATAGAATTAAATTCCCCTCAGCTAAGGGCAAGATTGATCCCAGAGTCAGACAGCATCCAGCACAGATGTGGGAGCAAGTGGCTTTACCTCTGTGAAGGTGTGTGACAGCTGTAGGAGCAGAGCTCTAGGAAGAGAGTTACAGGGTCTTGAGGGATTTTTAACCTCTAGTGTGCATTCAGATCAATGTCCAAGCTTATTAAAAATGCAGATTCCTGGATCTCATGCCCAGAGAATCAGAATCAGCAGGTATGGGGTGGGGCCCAGGAATATGCATTTTTAATAAGCACAGATGGGATTCTGATGTGTATGGTCTACAGCTTACACTTTGAGAAAAATTGTTCTTTAAGCAATATC
>NW_006921948.1:642499-645459 GCF_000298275.1 Orycteropus afer afer
GACTCCAGAAGTGCCACAAAACTGAAAAAATGATTGGGCCTATTTGCTTGGAACCTATCCTCTTTCACTGTAGAAAATGTAGAAGCTTTCTTAGCTACTGGGAGAACTCAGTTCACTTATGGAAAGACCACCAAAGTATTATATAGCTAAAGGAGCTCTTGTGGCACAGTAGTTAAGGTATTCAGCTGCTAACCAAAAGGTTGGCAGTTTGAACCCACCAGTTGCTCCATAGGAGAAAGATGAGACAGTCTGCTTCCATAAAGACTGGCAGCCTTGGAAACCCTATGGGGCAGGCAGTTATACCCTATCCTGTAGGGTTGCTATGAGTCGAAATTGACTTAATGGCACTGGGTTTGGTTTGGTTGGTTCTTTAGCTGACTGAATGATTAAGAGACTGAAAATTGGTAAGTAATGGTATCAAAACAAAAACAAAAACCATTCAATGAAGATCAGAGCCAACTAATAATTAAATTCAGTTTCAATTCTTATAAATTTGGTTATAAATCTAAATTTAAATGTTGAAAAGGACTACTGCAAGAGAAGTATATATTTGTATATACTATACCTTAATAATTTTACAAAAGAGAGTCTGGATCTTAAACTCCAAATTATATTAGAAAAGATGGAATAAAATGTCAAATGCTAAAGTATAAGAGCTGTCTGAGTTCCTCATGCTGGCCAGGGTGTAGCAAGGTGGGCCCTTTCCTGTGCTACTGATAGAAAGGTGGATTGGTATAATCCTGCAGCATGTATTCGATTCTTTAAAATTATTCATAATTTTTTTAACAGATAAACATACTTCTAGTAACATATTCATAGGAGCTCTGGTAGCATAGTGGCTAAAGCACTTGACTGTTCCCCAGTCCTGTACCATCTTCATGGTCCTTGGTATACAGATGTCTACATACACCTTTGTATATATTTCTGATTGTTTCCTATGAATATGTTACTGTTGTTGTTGTTGTTATGTGCCATCGAGTCAGCCCCGACTCATAGCGACCCCTCCTTGGGTTTCCGAGGCAGTATCACTACGGAAGTAGGATTGCCCAACCTTCCTTCCGAGGAGTGGCTGGCAGCATATTAGAAGTACGGAAATATGACAGCCTTCTGTTGTTACTTGCTGTCCAGTCACCTCCCACTCAAGGCAACCTTAAGGTTGTTGGAAGGCTGTATTCCGGGTTATACACAGGGACATGCTTATCTGTTTTGTTTACGTTTTGTCTTCCGTTCTACTCTGATACTATCACTTGTCATATTTCCGTACTTCTAATATGCTGCCAGCCACTCCTCGGAAGGAAGGTTGGGCAATCCTACTTCCGTAGTGATACTGCCTCGGAAACCCAAGGAGGGGTCGCTATGAGTCGGGGCCGACTCGACGGCACATAACAACAACGACAACAATATGCTGCCAGTAGTAACATCATCCTTCCCTTATAAAATTTTTCTTTTTGTCAAGTTACTTTATGAATTTTTGGTTTGAAAAGAGGCCCTTTTCATTTGTTCTCTCAGTATTTAAAATTTGCTAGGTAGCTGACCCCCAGCTAAGTAAAGTATTAGAAGTATAATTGGAGATCGTTCCAATATATTCCATGTTAAAATTACCTGATGAGTCTGACCTCTATATATTTACTGATATAATGGCATTATTATATAGTATTTGAAATTGTATATATCAGAGATGCATTTTCCATGAGTAAATGAGTAAGATATACTAATGTACCATTAAGAGCGGGGAGTATGTTTTGAAGACAGACTGTCGATGTTAATACTCAATTGAATAATACCTAGGTGTGGAAAAATTATGTGATGTGGGATATCATTTATTTGAAAGCTTAAGCTTGTTTTGGAAGTGGGCCAATCAACCAATATGCCACTCATGTTATACCAATGCATTAACAGTTCTGTAAAACTGAAGTAACAATGTTAATTTCCTCTCAAAATGAATGTATACTGTGACTGTGCTATGACTGTGAATTAAATGAGTAATTAGGTACTGCCAAATTACATTTATTTTGATTACTGAAATGCACTCCATGTATTTGAATCATGATATGACATCTTTTCCCCATTAGAAGCACATGTGCTTAAGCATTTTTAATTACATAGTTCAATGATTACACACCATATTTCTTAAGCATTTTCACTTAATACTGCTTATGTCAGGATATTTAAACAAAAATGTGATATGTTATATATTCAGAAAACTGCATGTATTGCTTGCTCTTACTATTTTCATGTCACTTTCTTTTTTTTCTTGATGCTTTGACTGTCTCTAACTCCACCTCTCTTGTCTTGTCCTTCCTTTATGTCTTATCTTGTACTAGTTGTCATCTGTTACATTTCCAATTTGCTTCTTTCTGTTATGTGCCTCTCCTCCAAGTTGGCCTGACAAATTTTTATGCCAATGATTGCCACCAATTCAGCTGACATCACCAAGAAGCTGTTGTTTAAACAGAACAAGGGGTACCGCATGGTTTAAAATCAGGGAAGGTGTGTGTCAGGGTTGTATCCTTTCAGCATACTTACTCAATCTGCATGCTAAGCAAATACTCTGAGAAGCTAGACTATATATGAAGAAGAACACCACATCAGGATTGGAGGAAGACTCATTAACAACCTGTGATATGCTGAAGATACAACCTTGCTTACTGAAAGTGAAGATGACTTGCAGTACATACTGATGAAGATCAAAGACTACATTCTTCAGTGGATTATACCTCATCATAAAACAAAAATCCTCACAACTGGACCAATAAGCAATATCATGATAAATGGAGAAAAGATAAAAGTTGTCAAGGATTTCATTTTACTTGGATCCACAGTCAACACCCATGGAAGCAGCAGTCAAGAAATCTAATGACACATTGCATTGGGCCAATCTGCTGCAAAAGACTTCTTTGAAGTGTTAAAGAATAAAGATGTCACTTTGAAGACTAGGGTATGCCTGGCCAAAGCCATAG
>NW_006921948.1:645885-647492 GCF_000298275.1 Orycteropus afer afer
TTTGTCATCCTGTGTGGCTTGCACGTAGTTGTGAGGCTTGCACATAGTTGTGAGGCTGTGCCACCGGTGTTTCAAACACCAGCAGGGTTGCATGTGGTTTACAGGTTTCAATGCAATTTACAGACCGAGCCAGATTAAGAAGAAGGAAGAGGTCATCCACTTCTCAAAAACTTGGCCGGGGAAAACCTTATGAATAGCAGACAAACACTATCTGATACATTACTAGGCAACTTTATGAATAGCTTGGAAACATTGTCTGACACAATGCAGGAAGACCAGCCCCCTGGGTCGGAAGGCACTCAAAATAGGACTGGGAAAGAGCTGCCTCATCAGAGTAGAACCAACCTTAATGATATTGTTGTTGTTATTGTTGTTTTTATGTGCTGTCAAGTCGGACCCGACTCATAGTGACCCCTCCTTAGGTTTCTGAGGCAGTATCACTACGGAAGTAGATTGCCCCATCTTCCTTCTGAGGAGTGTCTGGTGGGTTTGAATTGCCAGCCTTCTGGTTAGCAGTCAAGTGCCTTAGGCACTATGCTACCAGAGCTCCTCCTCAATGATATGGATAAAGTAAACCTTTCGGGGCTTCCATGTGCTGATGTGGCACAACTCAAATTGAGAAGAAACAGTTGCAAACATTCATTAATAATTTGAACATGGAATGCATGAAGTATGAATCTAGGAAAATTGGAAGTTGTCAAAAATGAAATAGAATGCATAAAGATTGATATCCTAGGCATTAGTGAGATGAAATGGACTGGTTTTGGTCATTTTGAATCAGACAACTATATGATCTACTATACTGGGAATGACAATTTGAAGAGGAATGGCATGGCATTCATCATCACAAAGGATGTTTCAAGATCTGTCCAGAAGTACAGTGCTGTCAGTGATGGGATAATATCCATACACCTACAAGGATGACCCGTTAATACTAGGATTATTCAAATTTACACACCAACCACCAAAGCCAAAGATGAGGAAATTGAAGATTTTTATCAACTTCTGCAGTCTGAAATTGACCAAACATGCAATCAAGATGTGCTGATCATAACTGGTGGTTGGAATGCAAAAGTTGGAAACAAAGAAGAATCACCAGTAGTTGGAAAATTTGGCCTTGATGACAGAAATAACGCTGGAGATTGCATGATAGAATTTTGCAAAACCAATGATTTATTCATCGAAAACACCTTTTTTTCAACAACAAAAACTGTGGCTATACACATGGACTTTGCCAGATGGAGTACACAGGAATCAGATCGACTACATCTGTGGCAAGAGGCAATGGAAAAGTTCAATATCTACAGCCAAAACCAGGCTAGGAGCTGATTGTGGAACAGACCCCAAGTGCTCATATGCAAGTTCAACTTAAAGTTAAAGACAATTAAAATAAGTCCATGAGAGCCAAGATATGACCTTGAAAAGATCCCTCCTGAATTTAGAGACCATCTAAAGAATAGATTTGATGCATTGAACACCAATGACCGAAAACCAGAAGAATAGTGGGATGACATCAAGAGCATCATCCATGAAGAAAACAAGAGGTCATTAAAAATACGAGAAAGAAAGAAAAGACCAAAATGGATGTCAGAAGAGACTCTGAAACT
>NW_006921948.1:649063-656135 GCF_000298275.1 Orycteropus afer afer
TCTTTCAAGTGCTGAAGAGCAAAGATGTCTCCTTGAGGACTAAGGTGCACCTGACAGAAGATATGGTATTTTCAGTTGCCTTACATGTATGTGAGAGCTGGACAATGAATAAGGAAGACCAAAGAAGAATTGATGCTTTTGAGCTGTGGTGTTGGCAAAGAATGCCGAAAGTACCATGGACTGCTAAAAGAACTAACAGACCCATCCTGTAAGAAGTGCAGTCAGAATGCTCCTTGGAGGTGAGAATGGCCAGACTTTGTCTCACCTACTTTTGTGATGCCAGAAGGGACCATTCCCTGAAGAAGGATGTCATGCTTGGTAAGGTGCAGGGTCGATGAAAGAGGGAAAGGCACTCAGTGAGATGGATTGACCCCGTGGCGGTGGCGATGGGCTCAAGGATAGCAAGGATCATGGAGCTGGCTCAGGATGGGGCGTTATTTCATTTTGCTGTGCATAGGGTCAATATGAGTTGGAGATGACTTGACAGCACCTAACAACAACATGGACTTCCAGAGGAATGGACAAATCTGTCTTGGAAGAAGTATAACTAGAATGCTACTTAGAAGCAAAGATGATGAGACTTTGCCTCTTATACTATGGTCATGTTAACCAGGCCCTGGAGAAGGACATCATGCTTGGTGAAATAGAGGGTCAGTGAAAAAAGGGAAGACTCTCAACTAGGTGGATTGGCACAGTGGCTACAACGATGGGCGATAGCATTGCAAGGATTGTGAGGACGGTGCATGACTGGGCTGTTCCACTCTGTTGTACTTAGGTTTGCTGTGAGTCAGAGCCCACTTTGTGGCATCTCTAACAACTACATCATTGTCACTATGCTGAAGTTCTAAAACCTTTATACAGTTTATGAAATTATGTTTGTATGTGGGATCTCTGTAGATTTTAAAACATAAACATAAATATGGCGATATTTAGGCATATGAAAAGAATGTATTTTTGTCCTTATTCCTGATTGCATTCCCACTGTTTGCAACCCCTCCAATCAAGTACCAAGCCTAGCTGGTTTAAACATCAAGATTACTGTTAATGACTGGGGTCTTAAAAGATTTAAGTGGCCATCTGAGATGCAGCTAATGGTCTCCTATCATCGGAAGAGAAGAGGACTGCAAAGAACCAAGGGCATTTGGAAGCAATCAGGAACAATGAGATATCACCTTACTCCAGCAGTAATAGTAAAGTTCAATAAGACAGAAAACAACAAATGTTGGTGAGGGTATGGAGAGATTGGAACTCTCATGCACTGCTGGTGGGACTGTAAAATGGTACAAACACTGTGGAAAATGATGTGGTGCTTCAATAAAAGGTGGGAATAGAAATATCATTTGATTCCACAATTCCACTACTAGGTATATATCTTAAAGAAGGACGATCAGGGACATGAATAGATATATGTGCAACCATGTCCACTGCAGCACTGTTAACATATTCACAACAGCAAAGAGATGGAAACAATCTCAGTGCCCATCAACAGAAGAATGAATAAACAAACTGTGATACATACACACGATGGAATACTGTGCAACATTAAACACTAATGAAGAATTGAAAAACACCTCACAATATAGATGAATCTGGAGGACATTATGGTAAGTAAAATAAGTCAATCACAAAAGGACAATTATTTTATGAGTCTACTATTATGAAAAGTTGGGGAAAGGTTTACACAAGAAGGAAACTTTCTTTGTTGCATTCCAGGGATAGAGGGTGTTCTCATTACCTAGTACCGCTCTGACAAGAATATACCACAAATGGGATGGCTTGAGCAAACAGAAATTTATTCTCTTACCGTTTGGAGGCTTTAAGTCCCAGTTCAAAGTGCCAGGCTCTAGGCACTGGATGAAAGCCCCTCAGCCTTAGGCTTCAGCTTTGCCTCCTGCTCCCGGCCCACTGAAGCTGGGGCTTTTCTTCACTCAGACAGCTGCTGGCTGCTGAGGCTGACAAGCCTAAGGTTGACAACTAAAAAGGTAGTCCATATGTTACTGAACCACATGGCAGGCCATTTATTCAGGTCCACTGAAAGTCCCAAGATTGAGAGAGCATGGCAGGCTGCTGAACAACTCTGCTGCATGCGGGGTTCAAGTGTGCCATAAGCTAGAGACAATTCCCAAAGCTGTTTCTTATATACGGGAAGCAGACCACATACCCAAAGCAGCTACTCATCTGCTTGTGGTAGATCCCACGATCCCACCATGGAGTTGATTGCCAGTCTCATCACGGGGAATAACTACCACCAGCTGCCCAGGCACTCAACGAGGCCCAGCCAAGTTGACACACAAACATAACCACCACAGAGGGGAAGGGAGGGAAAATCGCTAGATGGGTAAGAGACACATTGATTTGGGTGAATAGAAAGATAATATACCAAAAGTGGGAAGCTAGCATAAATAAATAAATAAACTCAAAGGTGGTTTTGTTTTTTAAAAAGTTTCTAAAATGATCTTTAGGGCTGCCAGAGCTCCAGCCATCACATCTGTGTTCCAAGCACGGAGCGGTATGAGAGCAAAAGGATGAATCTCAGCCAACTGTCTCCCTTTTAAGGATTCTTCCTGAAGTTCCACTCAAAACCTTTTGCTAATGTCTTCTTAGAAAGATCTATATCATATGGTCATACCTAGCTGTAAGGGGGGCTGGAAGAATGGCCTTGTAGATGAGGTCATCTGAGTAAAATTGATCTTGCCAAGAAAGAGGTGGCAGTTGGATAATCATGTTTTATTGAACTGTTTGAAGCCAAGAGTATATATAGTCTCTGCCTCGTCAGGAGTTTGTCATCTTAGAGAACAATTCTGTTCATGCTGCACTAATTGGAGCATGAAACGAAACAAACTAAAACAGGAATAAGTATGCTAGATTGCAATCCTTTATTTGTAGCAATATGTATAGAGATCATTGTTTAAAAAACAACTTGAGGACTGGCTCTAATGCAGTCTTCAGACCAGATTGCTCATTATGTTATTCAAGACCAGTTTGGGTCATTGCATAATTCTCAGAGGGGAAAGTTTATTTTAAGCATATAATTTACAATCCACATTGCTTGATAGTTATGTCCACTTTTGACACAACTTTTACCATTTGACATCCAAACGATGAGGTTAGGAAGATGCTAACATTTAACTTGATGGTTTGAAGACAGATCTGGGTTTTGGCATGCATATGAAGGCTTTCTGGTAGTGTCTATAATAATTAAAATATAAATATTCAGTAAATGTCATTTTCCTTGTGTCAGATAGCTTTCCCAGCACATCATATCTATTTTAACTCATTTAATCTTCAAAAATTATGAGGGAAACATTATCCCCATTGCTTACTAAATGAATCACATCAAATTGTGGGCAGTTTACTATTTTGAACCCACACAAAGAGCAATTTCATGTTTCCAATGAAGAGATGGGGAGACTGAGGGATAGAGAGGTAAAGTGCATTGCTCAAGGTCACTGAGATACTAAATGCCAAAACCAAGATTTGAACACTAACAGGGTAGCTCTGAAGGCTGGGTCTTTTGCCACTGTGCTGCATTACCTTTCAAAGAGGATTAAATTGTATATGGTTTCTGTGGTAGGTAAGGTTGTCTGTCAGCTTGGCTGGGCCATGGTTTTGAGTGGTTTGGTAGCTGGACATCATTGTTGCACGTGATGAAATTGTGATCACCCCCATGGTGGGATCGGCTGTGAGCAGCTAAGTAGTTGAAGGTGAGTTACCTTCAGGGTCTGGCCTGTTTCCATTATATGTGGAGGAGGTTTGGAAAAGTCATGAGCTTTTTGGCACATTGGGATCCCACTGAGTCTTCATCTCCAGTTCCTGGATTTGAATGGCTCAGCTGTGTTGCCTTCCCATCTTGGGTTTGTTCCTGGGCTTGAACCTGCAGCCTGCCATGTTGACGGCTGATCTTGGGATCATGCCATTTTACCCACCGACCTTGGGTTTGTCAGCCTCAGTGGCCAGCAGCTGCCTGAGTTACGAAATGGCCCTAGAGCCAACACTCTGTCTTGGGACTTCTAGCCTCTTAAACTGTAATAGGATGCTTGTGAAGCCATCCACGTGTGGTATTTATGTTATAACAGTACTGGAGAACCAAGACAGCGTTAGAAAACGTTATTGAAAATATGGAGATGTGAAGTAAGGATTACAAGTTCGAGCACTATTGATCTTTCAACTCATATTTATTGATTGCCTATGCTGTGTTGTGATAGTGAACCAAACACAGTATTTACCTTTATGTAAGTTATAGTCCCAGCAAGGGATACATATATAAAATGATTCCAGTGGGCGCTGGGATCAAGAATACAACTCTTCCTGTTTTAAATGAGACCTGAAGATGGCAGTGGAGAGGAAGAGAGAAAAAAACTTTAAAGAGGGGAGGTAGGCAGACGGGACACATTGGAGATGGTCATGAAATGGACGCATGCCATACATGCTTTTGGTATCAGAAAGAAAGAAGAGTATCAAGACTGAGCAATTTTGAGATGCTGAGCATAAAAAATGACAGATCTGAACTGAAAGCTTCAGTTTTCTTAGAAAAACAGGCAGTTAATAGTATATCTTTTTTTTCTGAAAAAAAAAAATATGGTTCTCTAAGTGAAAAGTATGGGTGTGTGTATGAGCCATGCAAAATAAAAACTAATGCCACTTAATTTTAGCTGTAGTGGAATTAAATACATAATTAATTTTAGAAAAGATATTTTAGTGATTGTTGCCAGAACCACACAAAAAAATTATTTTTATTCCACCATGAAGAATTTCATCTGCAGTTTGATAATTTCCAACAAGTGTTAAGGGCCATAGTGATTTTCAATGGGGTCATTGTTCCTTGCATCCCACTACATTGCTCCTTCCTAATCAGTACTCCCCCCACTGTTGTAGAGATAATTTGACTCTTTTCAGGGTTATAATATCCATTTATATCAATCAGTCCCCATCTCCTGAACAATTATCTATAACCCTCCTGTTCACTCCCCTTCTTACATGGAAGATATAAGTACTTTGATCTCTACCACAAGCCTGGAGATTATCCTGAGTAATTGCCTATTTGGGCAACCTGGCCTTCACCTTAGACCCTCAGTTTGTAGTACTCGTCCTGTCCTTTCCCTCCATTGCAACTCAGCTATTAACAGCCCTAATCACACACTGAAGATTGTTAGCACTTATGACCGAGTCATACCCAAAATCACTAATTAAGGCATCCCACTTTCAGGTCACAATCATGTCTAGCTAGTGTGCACAACTACTCTCACTGTGACCATTTTTTTAAAAAACATTATTTGGGCTTCTTGTCATTGAGTTTTCTGTTTGCTCCCTATCCATCTACCTTTCCCTTTGATTGACTTTCTAAAGTTGCTTCGTTTCTGTGGTCTATTGCTTTAATCAAACTCTTGTCAGTACTTTAATCTCTCTCATCCTTTTGGCATATCAACGTCAACATAGCACTTACAGTAGAACCAATCCTAAATAGGTCCGTGTCCCATAAGACGTCATACTGCACTGGGCAAATCGGCTGCAAAGGACCTCTTTCAACTGCTCAAGAGCAAAGATGTCTCTTTGAAGACTGAGGTGCGCCTAACCAAACCATGATATTTCCAATTGCTTTGTATGCATGTGAGATCTGGACAATGAATAAGGAAGACCAAAGAAGAGTTGATGCTTTTAAGTTGTGGTGTTGGTGAAGAATGCTAAGAGTACCATGGACTGCTGAAAGATCTAACAAATCTGTCCTGGAGGAAGTGCAGCCAGAATGCTCCTTGGAGGCGAGAATAGCCAGACTTCGTTTGACCTGCTTTGGTCATGTTGTCAGAAGGCACCATTCCCTGGAGAAGGATGTCATGTTTGGTAAAGTGGAGGGTCGACAAAAGAGGGGAAGGCCATCAATGAGATGGATTGACACAGTGGCTGCGGCAATGGGCTCACATATAGCAAGGATCGTGGAGGTAGCGTGGGACTGGGCACTGTTTCATTCTGCTGTTCATGGGGTTGCTATGAGTCGGAGATGACTCAACAGCACCTAACAACAACTAAGAGCCTGATTGCTACCCTCCTTCCCAACCCACACACTGACCTGTCATAATCTCAGCAGGGGGTTTCTAGCTCTAATTCACAAAGAAAATGGGAGCCTCTGATGGGAATTCTTCAAACCCTCAGGCCTACACTGATCCTCTTCTTCTCTATCTTGTTATAAGAGGTTTCCCTCTCAATTTGATCTTGTCTATCCATGTTTAATTCTCTCCCAGTAAAATAAGTATTTTCCTTAATCTGTGTATCCTTCACAAGCTATCCATCCATTTCTCTCTTTCCTGGCAGGATTAAATATCTCAGAAGAGTTGTCTCTACTCCCTGACTCCATTTCTTACCTTCTGACCTGACTTCTGACATCATCCACTCAATAGCTCTCTTAACAGTTTCCACTGATTTACACGTCACCAAGTTAAATGGACGGTGGACAGTTTTTATTCCTCACCTTAGCAACAGTTAAAACTGTTGATCATTCTTTCCATATTAACAAATGAAAAGAATCATTTATTTTCTTTGCATCTGTGACCCCTCTCCTCTGGGTTCCTCCTACTTCTCTCCCTACTCATCCTTATTCTCTTTTACTGTCTTCTCTCCTCTAAATACCATCTCTTAGGTGTTAGTTTTACCCGGGGCCATTTTCTGTTCTTTAGGAGCACATCTTTTCTTGGAAACTCTCACACTTGACCATAAATATGTCCATTAATTTAAAATCTATATTTCTTACTGAGACTTTTCTCCTAATGTATACAAACTTGCCCATGAAACTGTCTTCTGAATAGCTCAGTTGTAATATTACAGTCTGTTAGGTACCATCAAGTCGACTCTGACTCATAGTGACCCTTGTACAGCAGAATGAAACATGACCTGGTCCCGTGCCGTCCTCACAACCATTGCCATGCCTGAGCCCAGCATTGTAGCCACTGTGTCACTCCATCTCATTGAAAGGTTTCCTCCTAAAGAGACCTCAGATAAGCAAAGCACTATTGAAGAAGAAGAACAAAGTAGGAGGTCTCACATTGCCGGATCTCAAAACCTACTATACAGCTACAGTAGT
>NW_006921948.1:658605-660562 GCF_000298275.1 Orycteropus afer afer
AAGAGAAGGGTTTCCTCCTTTCTGCTGACCCTCTACTTTATCACGCATGATACTTTTCTCCAGGGAATGGTCCCTCCTGATAACATGACCAAAGTATGCGAGATGAAGTCTGGCCATTCTTCTAAGGAGTATTCCAGCTATACTTCCTCCAAGACAGATGTGTTCATTCTTCTAGCAGTCCATGGTGCATGAGTATTCTGTCTCAGTTGGAGATATCCTCAGACTAGATGTCTCCAGAACTAAACTCCTCATCTTGGTTCTCCAAATCTACTTTTTGTTTAGGTAATAATTTGTTTTTAATTTTATTGTGATAAAATATGTACAGTGAAACCATTAAGAGCTGGAATTCGATGGAACTACCTTGTTTTCCTTGTTCTCTTAGCTTTTCTACCTTTGACAGTTGCAGTCTTACTACTTCACTCTCTTCTCGGACAGGTTTCAGCCTTACACACGTTCCAGCTTTCTCAGATTTCACTGTGTAACAAAAAAAGCCATTTTAACCACTTTTTAAGGGTACAATTCAGTGACATTAATTGCATTCCCCTTACTGTGAAACCATCACTTCTATCCATTTCCAAAACTTTTTCATCAACAGCGGTGTCATTAAGGTGTGTGAGAGGAGTATAGACAGCACCCCCTGTCACTGTCAGAGCGGGTAACACCAAAATGGCCCCAAGGTCCATGGAAGCAGTGGCGGTGGCAGTGGGCAGTGTCATTGGTGGAGGGGCTGCCAAGGAAATGACATCACTAGGCTCAGTGTCACCCATCACCCACTTGACACCCCCTACCTGTTACCTGCCAGTCAGGGTACAGACAACTAGGCCACGGTGTCTGCCATTTGGTGGAGAGGAAGGTCTCCACCTTGGCAAATGTGTAGGGAGAGGGGAGGAGCTGTGGGGAACTGCTGAGATGTTGGGGGGGTGGAAGGGGTGGGGCTGTGCAGCACAGCATGGGGCCCTGGGTGGGGACCTGGAATCCTTCATAGGAGAGGGGGAGTAAGGTTGGGTTTGACACTGTGACACCATAAACTATGGCACTAGGTAACACCAATGCTAGTGATGCCACTGTTCATTACCACCAACAGACACTCATACCCCTTAGCAAATAACTCCCTTTTCTCCTATCCCCACCCCCGTCTCCATGCATTTGCCTATTCTGGATAGTTCACATGAGTGGAATTATATAATATTTGTCCTTTTGTGTCTGGCTTATTTCACTTGTTGTTATTAGGTGCTATTGATTCCATTCTGAATCATAGCAACGCTATGTCCAACAGAACAAGACATTGCTGGGTCCTGCACCATGCTCAGTATTGTTGCTATGTTTGAGACCATTGCTGCAGCCACTGTGCTAACCCATTTGGTTCAGAGTCTTCTTCTTCTTCACTGACCTTCTAATTACCAAGCGTGATGTCCTTTTTCAGGGACTGGGCTCTCCTGATAATGTATCCAAAGTATGTAAGATGAAGCCTTGCTATCCTTGATTCTAAGGAACATTCTGGCTGTACTTCTTCCAAGACAGATGTGTTCATTCTCCTGGAAGTCCATTCAGTCCATTAAGTATTCTTCACTAACACCATGATTCAAATGTATCAGTTCTTCTTTGATCTTCCTTATTCGTTGTCTAGCTTTTGCATGCATATGAGGTGATTGAAAATACCATGGCTTGGGTCAGAAGCATCTTAGTCCTCAAAGTGACACATTTGTTCTTAAACACTTAAAATAGTTCTTTTGCTCTTTTGCAGCAGATTTAACCAATGCAACATGTTTGATTTATTGACTGTTGCTTCCATGAACATTGTTTATGGATCCAAGTAAAATGAAATTGTTCACAACTTCAATCTTTTCTCTATCATGGTGTTGCTTATTGGTCCAGTTGTGAGGATTTTTGTTTTCTTTATCTTGAGATGTAATCCATAATGAAGGCTGTGGACTTTGATCTTCGTCAGTAAATGCTT
>NW_006921948.1:661014-663334 GCF_000298275.1 Orycteropus afer afer
CTTCCAGTGTCACATCCATTTGTTGAAACATCGCAATTGGTATTCTATCAATTCCTGTAGCCTTGTTTTTGCCAGTGCCTTCAGGTGCAGCTTGGACTTCTTCCTTCTACCATTAGTTCTTGATCATATGCTACATCCTGAAATGGTTGAAAGTCAGCCAGTTCTTTTTTGGTACAGTGCATTCCTCCCATCTTCTTTCACTGTCCTGCATCATTCATTAACTTACCCATCAAAACCAAACCAAACTCACTGCCATCGAGTCGATCCTGACTCATAGTGACCTGCATTGGGTTTCCAAGGCTGTAAGTCTTTGTGGAAGCAGATTGCTTCATCTTTTTTTTTTCCCCATGGAGCAGTTTGTGGGTTTGAACTGCCAACCTTTTAGTTAAGAGGCAAATGCCTTAACTACTACACCACCAGAGATCATTTCTTTCAGCATAAATAATGTTGAATGCATTCTTCCCTTTTTGTTTTCTAACTCCAGGTCTTTATTTCAAGATAATATATTCAAGATTTATGTTCAAGGTTTATTCATGTTTTAGCATGTATTAATACTTCTTTTATCTTTATGGCTGAATAATAGTCCATGAATGATTATTGCACATTTTGTTTATCCATTTATGTGTTGATAGACACTTGGGTTGTTTCCACATTTTGCCTATTGTGAATATTGCTGCAGTGAACACTGGAGCACACTCCAAATCTATTTTTACCCTTGTTCCATCTATCCTAATTGATGACACCCAGTCATCAACATCCACCCAGTTTCCTAAGCTATACATCATGTTATTTTACTTGACCCTCTCTATCATTCTTTATATCAAGCCATCATCAATGCTTGTCTATTCTAACTCCCAAGTATCTCTCAGAGTTGTCAATTTATCTATCACATACATAGATTCTTCCACAGTAGATACTACTAGAATCTTTTTCCTGGTCTACTCACCTACATGAAGTGAGATTTTCAGGTTAAACACCCTTTCCTCCTCACCATATTTCTAATGAAATTCTCATTGCCTTGATTTCAAACATGCAGTGAACTTCTTCAGGCCTCCATTTCCTCTTCTATAAAATGTGAAAAATAATCTTGCCTTTGAAATTACTTACCTACATTACAAATGAAAGAAATTGTACTACATAATAGGTACTTCATAAATTCTATTTACCTTATGTATAAAGCTATTCCTTGTGCTGTAGACTTATAAATAAGAAACCCTGTGTATATAACTAAACTGCAGTGTAGTTCTAGGTATTTGTTCATATTGATTTATCTGAAATGGAGTCACGAGAAAGCCAGTAATATAAATTGTTTGATCTGCCTTCCCTGATTGGAATATGGGTAATTTAATCCATCACATGTATTCAGAGGTAGGGTACATTGGGTCATGAACCTTCTTAATCACATACCACGTGCATGTTCTTGTGGAAGTGTGAATGTGTGTGTATAGAGGGGAACACACTCAAATTCTGGAATTCATATTCCTGATAGTTAAAGCCTAGAAAGAGAATGCAATGTATATCATCACTAAACAGGAACAGAAGCCAAATAGAAGAGAGAAAAATCCAGAAAAGTGAGAATGTAGAGTAACAGTGGCAGTGAAGTGGGCTAGAGCTCCTATAGCTATTGCTATGATCCCAGTACAGTTTCGATGAGTTAGCCGGGTTGTGAGGGAGCAGGAAAAACATAGTTATCAGCCTTAGGGTGGGGCCAACAGCTCTGCTATAATAAGCCAGCTTGTGCCTATGTAGAAAGACACTGTTGAGAAGGTTGGCAATGGAACACAAAGCATTCATGTAATATTTCTTTTCCTGTACATGTGACAAAAAGGTGACATTCAATCAGAGTGTAGAAGGGTCAATAATTGTTCAAGAAGTTGATATAAGATCTGCAAAGGCAGTGGCATGCTGAAGACCTACAAGAAGTGTGGATTGGCTGACATGGACAGCATGCGGTACAGATATGAACCAGGGTTCTGAGAGGACATATGCAGAAACTAGAGGCACTATAGAATAGTATCAGGGGCTAGCACAGAGAGGGGTATTCCAAAGCAATTGGACTATGTTTTAGGTTAATTGAAAATCTTTGAGTGGTTTCAATTATTTTTTTGAAGTCTCTGGTAGCAGAGACAGAAATTATAGGAGCCTGTGCAAACTGGCAAATGATTCAGTGATGGTGTTAACCATTTCATTTTATACATGAGGTCCTGAAAGGTTTGTCTAGCTGTTATTAAAAAAATAAATAAATAAATAAAGCAAAACAAAAACAACCCACTGCCACTGAGTTGATTCCAACTGATAGTGACCTTACAGGATAGAGTAG
>NW_006921948.1:663934-670825 GCF_000298275.1 Orycteropus afer afer
ATGAATTTTCGTTTTCTTCATTCTTCTTTGCTCTGGACGAGGAGAGACCCATCATTGCATCTAGATGGCAGCTTGCTAGCTTTTAAGATCCTAGTCACTACTTGCAAGGCTGTAATCTTTATGGAAGCACATCTTTCTCCTGTGGAGCAGCTGGTGGGTTCAAACTGTTGACCTTTTTGATTCACAGCTGAATGCTTAATCACTGAGCTATCACGGGGCTATCTAGCTGCTGTAATTTTGTGAAATTCTAAAATTTTCCCGTAGGGCCAGCACAGGACTTAGATAGTCCTTCCTTAAATTGTAGGTGTATTAAAAGTCACCAACCAAATATAGAAGTCTACAAAGACTTCCTTTGTCTGAGCTTAGAAACCATTTGGTAAGCTCCAAATGAAACCCTAGTGCAAAAGCCTTTTATAGCAGTGACAGGGACTCTCAGGATAATACTTTGGTTCTCAAGTCATCCCTAGAATCCTCTAACTAAAACAGTACACTAGTAGAGCTTAACTATTTGGACCTGGTCCAAAGATCTGTGCATCCAGTGCCATTTACTCCATCCTATCTGACTGCACCCACTCCCCACTTATGGACATGGTTAGATTCTAAAGATGAAGTGATTATGCAAAAATTGGCATTATACAAAAATGGAGGGTGACTACATCAGTACATAACTATCAAATCACATCAACTATAGAACTGCCAAACCACTGAGAATTGTCACCCAGCCAAGTTGACACATCACCTTAACCATCACAGCCAGCATTACTCTCACCTTGCAGTTCAGCCTTTGTAATTGCCAGCCATATGTTGTTAATGTGCAAAATAGTTGGGTTATAGAATTTTTTACTATTGTCGTAAATATGCAATTTCAGATCATGAGATAGTTGATCAGTGAGGATTAGGTGTGTCTTCCTTTTTAAGCCTTCTAGTCAGTCAAGAAATCAAAGAATATATTGTGTTGGGCAAATCTGCAAAAGACCTCTTAAAGTGTTTAAGAGCGAAGATGTCAGTTTGAAGACTAAAATGTGCCTGACAAAAGCCATGGAATTTTCAATAACTTCATATGCATGTGGGAGCTGGACAGTGAATAAGGAGGACTGCAGAAGAAGTGAAGCTTTTGAACTGTGTTGTTGGAGAAGAATACCAAAAATACCATGGACTGCCAGAAGAACAAACAAATCTGTCTTGGAGGAAATACAGTCAGAGTGTTCTTTAGAAGTGAGAATCACAACTTCATCTCTTATACTTTGGTCATATTGTCAGAAAGGACTAGTTTTTAGAGAAGGATATTAGGCTTGGTAGAGTGGAGGGTCAGTGAAAAGGGGGAAGACCCTCAATGAGATGGATTGCCACAGTGGCTGCAGCGATAGGCTCAAGCACAGCAAGGATTGTAAGGATGGTGCAGGACCAGGCATTGTTTCATTCTGTTGTACACAGGGTCATTATGAGTCGGGACTGACTCGATGACATCTAACAACAACAACAGCAGCAGCAACAACAATAATAAAACCAAGTCTATTGATGTCAAGTTGATTCTGACTCATGGTGACCTCAGTGTTATATAGTAGATTTCTTCATAAGATTTCTTGATGTTGTTGTTGTTGTTATGTGCCGTTGAGTTGGCCCCGACTCATAGCGACCCCTCCTTGGGTCTCCGAGGCAGTATCACTATGGAAATAGGATTGCCCAACCTTCCTTCCGAGGAGTGGCTGGTGGGTTTGAAACGCCAGCCTTCTGGTTAGCAGTCAAGGGCTTTAGCCACTATGCTACCAGAGCTCCTTGGATTTCTTGATAGACAGGCATAAACTGTTTGTACCACCCAGGGTCTTGCCCTGGATGCACTAGTACCAGGCCAGTTGCTAATGTTGCTTCATGCATTATTTTACTCAATATTCATAGCAATACTGTGAGATAATTTTCATGATCCTTCTCATCTCACAGAAGAAGAAACTACGGCTCAAAAAGATGACATAATTTGTGCAAGGTCATCCAGAGAGTAATTGACAAATCCAGAGCTCAATACCAGGTCTATTTGATGCCAAGAGCATGCTTTTCCCACCATGCTGCCTCCACATAAGAATTCTCTCTTCTCTGTACCAAGACTCAGAGAGATGGTCATTAGCTGATCCTGTGGTGTTCTACTGAATAGCTTCTATACACTTTGCAGGCCCAGTTCTATGACTGGAATGATTATTTTGCTTACAATAAAGAAGGAGCTGTGCAGCTGGAGAAATTTCCATCCAGATGCTGGTGTGTCACTTTGAATTGTTATTACAATAAAAAGTTCCTGTTCATATTTGTTCCTATTTACATATGTACAGAAGACACAGTTGTTCAGCCAAACCAAGCCATTCTGCAAATATGCAGCCCAAGATTCACAAAGCAGTTCTGAAAATAGCCCATTTGTGGCCTCTTACAGAGGAGAAGCTGCATAAAATATGCAAGGCCCTTGGATTTATCACTGTACAGTCCCACACCTTTTATCTGCAATCAACCTTCCCTCCCTTCTCTGTCTCTCTCTCTCCCTCTCCCCTCACTTCTTGAAATAGGCCCGGAGCATCTATTCTGTGGAGGCCCTAGAGATACAAAGAACAAAAAGTCCAAGTCCTTGTCCAAAAGGAGCTCCAATTCTAAGCTCTGAAGAGTTTACTTCAGAAACAGCATTGTTCTCAAAATAGAATTTCAGAATGAGGGAATATACTTGAGGTTGCTGCTTGTGTTCCCCAGCACCTTTCTTTGTTCATTCCTTTATTATCACACTTATTCCACTGAATTAGAGTTTAATTTTAAAAGAAATTTAGCCTGTAGTCTGTGTATTGTAGAATCTAGAATGTGATTTGACAAAGAATGCCTATATCTAATTGAATACCCAACTCAATATCTATATCTGATTAAAATTGTCAGCATTGATAGTTTAGAATTTGTTGTTGTTGTTATGTGCCGTCGAGTCGGCCCCGACTCATAGTGACCCCTCCTTGGGTTTCCGAGGCAGTATCACTACGGAAGTAGATTGCCCAACCTTCCTTCTGAGGAGTGGCTGCTGGGTTTGAACCGCCAGCCTTCTGGTTAGCAGTCAAGTGCCTTAGGCATTATGCTACCAGAGCTCCTAGAATTTGGGAGAGGGAGGGTTTTCACATGATATTTATTGACCACTCACACCATGATCTTTTAGAAGCTGTGCAGATGATAGCAATGGGTTTCCTTCCTCCGTCAGAATTTCTTTCTTTTTTCCCCCCTTAATTTTATTCATTTTGTTGTTGAGAATATTCACAACGAAACATATACCAATTCAACAGTTTCTACATGTACAATTTTGTGACATTAATTACGTTCTCCGAGTTGTGTAACCATTCCCACCCTCCTTTTTTGAGTTGTTCCTCTTTCATTAACATAAACTCACTTCTCCTCTAAGGTTCCTATCTAATCCTTTGAGCTGCTGTTGTCAATTTGATCCCATATACAGAAAACCCAAACTCACTGCCATCGAGTCAGATCTGATTCATAGCGACCCCTCCTTGGGTTTCCAAGGTGGTATCTCTACAGAAGTAGATTTCCTAGTCTTCTTTCCAAGAGCAGCTGGTGGGTTTAAACAGCTGGCCTTCTGGTTAGTAGTCAAATGCCTTAGGCACTATGCCACCAGAGCTCATATAAGATAGTTCTTAAAAGAACATAATGCTCAAGGCAGACTTTTCTTACTAGTTAAGCTCAACTATTGTTCCATTTTAAGATGACTTCAGGGGAAATTTTTGCTTTAAGTTTAAAGAATATCTCAAGCAATTGCTTCAACGGTTTCTTCACCCTTCCTGGCTCTAGAAAGTTGGAGTCTATGACAATTTGACATTTATCTTTCTGTTTTTCCCCTTTGATCAAGATTCTTCTATGGATGCTTTGATCCAAATGTTCAGTAATGGTAGCTGGGCACTCCTGTTCTAGTCTCCTGCCAAATGAGGCATTTGTTCATGGAGGCAGTTAGCCACACATTCCATCTTCCTCCTGTTCCTGAGACTCCTTCCTTCTCTGTTGCTCCAGGTGAATAGAGACCAATTGTTGTACCTTAAATGGCTGCTTGCAAGCTTTTAAGACCTCAGGAACTACACAATAAACTAGGAGATAGAACAGAAGCACTTACACACATTATTAGGCCAGTTAACTGGAATGTCTCAAGAAACCATGGCCCTAAACCTCCAAACCAAAGAACCCAATTTAGCCAGGATTTTCTAATGTAGTTTTTAAGTTGCCTCATCCTCTTTTTACAAATTGGTTATAATGTTTGTATTATTTCATTATCCTTGGATAATTGTACCTGGGTTTTTAAGTTAGCCCTGTCTTCACATGGGCTTGTGTTTCATCATATTATCCAGAGGGATTGTGGAAATCACAGTCAAAAGCAGACAGTGGGGGTGATATTGTCCTTGTTTTGCAAAAGTGAGATGATTTCCTCAAGCTCAGAGGGTGAATTTGAAGGGGTCAGGCTTTGTGCTTCCTACTCGATGGGTTTTTCTCCTCTCTAGAACCTCATTGCTCAGGCCTGCGTTATATTGTTCTAGTCATGGAGAGAGCTTGTCAGGAATGCCCACACATGTACTCAGCTAAGCCCTTTATATGTCTTGTCTCATTTTTCTCATGAGGGACTAGTATATTTGGAAATGATTTGCACAGTATGGGAGAACATTAGCAACTCAATATGTGGTGACTTTGTATATCAAATACAGCAAACCATTATCCACTATGTAAGTTTGTAAATGGCAGTCTGGAGAGAAAAATACAAGTTAATACCACAGAGGGAAAAATACAATGTGGGACCACACAGCATAGTACATTGGCTGGTAACAAGTTAGAGGCCATCATTACATTGGCACAGGAGCCTAACTAGCCAGGATGGGAAGGACAGACTCTACTACAAAATGCCACTTACTGTTTGTATATTCAGCTGCTATACCACTATCATAGTTAAATTTGAAATAAGATGTCATTTTTAATATGAGGAATTTTTGAGGAAAAGTAATTCATAGATACAAACACACATTTGACTCATAGAGTCTCAGTGTTTCATGCATTTATCCTTCATTCATAACATGAGAACCCATGATCAGGTGACAACTACCACGATTTCTTTGCATTACCTCCAATTTATAGCCCACTGCTTTATACACAGCAGGCACATGCTTATCTATTGATGATTATGATTCTACATTGTATAATGTTTTAGCTTACAAAAATTTTTTGCATCTACTTTATCTTTACAATAGTCTCATGATGTCGATGTTACAATAATCCCCATTTCACAGATGAAAGGACCAAAGATTATCTAGATGGAGTGACTTGATTAATATAGCTCAGATAATAAGGGGCACACATGTGATCTGGTCCTCAGACTTTTGTCTTTAAAGCCTTCCCTTAAAGATGAAGCTCATTTGCCTCCAGAATACAGCAATCTAGTCATGCCCTCTTTGCAAACTCTGTTGTTGATAGTTACTAGTACACTGATTATACCAGTAGGTTCTCGTATATTTTGGTAATGCTTTGAGAACCTCACCATTATGCCATTGCTATGTACTGTACTGTCTACAGCCACTAACTGAGTGCCATTTGTAGCCAAAGGCTTCCTGGTATTCAGACAGAATGTGGGAGCCATTTACTTGGATGTACACCAGGTATAGGTTTTCAGTGCCCTTTTTATTTTTCATATGTGAATGGCCCCATCCTTGTCCCAGTGAACAATGAAACTGAAGAGGACTTGAAGCACTTACTGATGAACATTAAAAAAGACTACAGCCTTCAGGATGGATTACACCTCAACATCAAGAAAACAAAAATCCTCACAACTGCACCAATCAGCAACATCATGATAAATGAAGAAAAAGATTGAAGCTGTCAGGGATTTCATTTTACTTGAATCCATAGTCAACACCCATGGAAGCAGCAGTCAAGAAATCAGATGACATACTGCATCAGGCTAGTCTGCTGCAAGAGACCATTTTAAAGTGTTAAAGAGCAAAGATGTCATTTTGAAGACTAAGGTGCGGCTGACCAAACCATGGTATTTTTAATTGCCTTATATACATGTGAAAGCTGTAGAATGAACAAAGAAGGCCAAAGAAGAGTTGATGCCTTTGAATTATGCTGTTGGCAGAGAGTACTGAAAACTCCATGGACTATTAGAAGAACAAACAAATCTGTCTTGGAAGATGTACAACAGGAATGCTCCTTAGAAGTGACAAGGGCCAGACTTTGTCTCATCTGCTTTAGTTGTGTTGTCAGAACGGACCAGTCTCTGGAGGAGGAGATCATGCTTGGTAAAGTAGGGAGTCACTGAAAAAGTGGGAGACCCTTAACAAGATGGACTCACACCGTGGATACAACACTGGGCTCAAGCACAGCAGGTATGGTAAGGATGGTGCAGGACCAGTGTTTGGTTCTGTTGGAGATGGAGATAAGGTTGCTATGAGTCAGCACTGACTTGACAGCACCTAACACCAACCACAGGTGTCAGCAAGGCAGGTTCTGAGCATCGGTGAAGGAGACCTTCAGCTTCCCTCAAGAGCCCTCACGTATATCAACCTCAGTGTGAGCTCCCCTCTTCTAAAGCTTCCCAGCCCTAAAACCAGGGAATGTAAGGGAAAAAACATTAAGATAGACATCCAGGTGGATGACTGAGCTTCTAAATCAAAAGGTGTGGGTTCCTTTCTGGGTCTTCACATTTTTGGACTGTGTTTGTGGTTTTAGGTGAATTATTTAACATCTAAAGTTTAGTTTCCTCATTTTAAATATTGTTGTTGTTGTTGTTTGCCATCGAGTAGCCCCGACTCATAGCAACCCCTCCTTGGGTTTCTGAGGCAGTATCACTACGGAAGTAGGAATGCCCAACCTTCCTTCCGAGGAGTGGCTGGTGGG